>NC_046369.1:1976519-2276519 GCF_011125445.2 Fundulus heteroclitus
ATTACATTGATTGGACAAAGGGCTGGACGATAAATCAATAACAATACAGATCGATCGATAGACGTATGTCGATGATAGAAAAAGTTCAATAGAATAAAAAAATAATCATCTTTATTGTCATTGCAACCATACATTACAATGAAATGTGTTCTCTGGGAGCAATCTGGCCTTAAGGGTCCTGCTCAGAGGCTCAGAGTGGCAGTCTGTGGGAGTTGAACCCAAAACCTCCAGGACACAAGCACAATGCTCTAACCACTAGGCCACCACTTCCCCTACAAAATATTGAAAAATGGCCAAAAAACATAGATAAAAAAAAAGCCATGTAGGTCAATATTACAGCCATTACATCCTCTCAACCAATCACAAACACAGACCCAGGAACCAAGCTCCGCCCCCTTCAAATAGATCAGAGAGCACATGTTCTTTTTAATTTTTTTAAAACTTGCAGTTTTGGTAAAAAGTTGGTTGAATAAAGGGTTCAGTTTGAATTCAGTGTTTGTGTCTGTTTTTAAAAATAGGTCGTTAAACAAAAGCATAAAATGGCCAGGGTTGTACTTAAAATATATGTTTTGAATTTGTTGATAATTATCAATATCGATCCAATATGATTTTATCAATATTTTATTGATATGCATTTTTTCCTATATCGTCCAGCCCTACTTGGACATTTTGTACATGAAAAAACTTTGTTTTTCATCAACAACACGACAAATTAGTGAACAGAATCAGTTTTTTTAAAACTCAGCTTCAGTTCTGACTTCTCTGAATTATTTCTTCAGCATCAAGCTATGAGATGATTTTATAGTTTTATCGTGATGTGAAAGATTAGAACCTGTAGAGTTTCCATGCTATTTAAAGGAAATGTTCAAAACGTAATTTTTCTCTGCATAAAATGTGTAAAACAGTGTCCTAAAGTTTGCTGGAATACACCAAAGCAGAGGTAGATCAGGCCCTGGAGCAGAAGGGAAAGCCCTCCAGTCTCTCAGAGCCTCCACTCACCGTTGCAGCGATAACGCAGGTTGGCCCAGATGATGTTCTCCTGGGAGAAGCAGAAGACTCCGAGTCGGCCTCCTCTCATGGTGGCGTCTATGATGACGCCTGTGTCTGCAACCATCTGGGAACCCTCATAGAAACGAACCCTGCAGCAGCAGCACATGGCAGCAGAATCCCCGGTAAAATACCCTCAGCATAATCACAGTTTTATCACACACAGTCGATTTGATGACATCAAATGAGACACTTTTGAAATTTCTCGTTAGCATCCAGCCAAATGAACTTACATGGAATTTCCCCTTAATGATTATTAATTTTGCCTCGTCTAGTGCTCCTCTTTCATGTGGGATCCCACAAAGCTCTGTTTTTGGTCCGCTTCTATTTACAGTTTTTATGTTGCCGCTTGCAGCCAATAAAATCAGCATCAGTCATCCTTCCACAGGATCTACAGATCTACTCTTATGTGAAGCCGGGTTGCAGCAATGATCTCCATATTTCTACCGCATGTTCCAGGGAGTGGCCCTTCCTGGTGGTCACAGCCACTCTGGAACCGGCCTCCTTTGGACCTCCGTCCCATCAGGGACATTTAAAAGAAAACTAAGGGCTCATTTGTTCAGAAAAAATAAAGTTCCTAGGCACATTGTTCTTTAACTGAATTATTCTGTTTTCTATGATCTTTTGGAGTATTTTTATCATTTTACTCTTGTGTGTTTTGGTCTCCCTCTTAGAATATTCTGAAGCGCATTCTAAATCAATAAATGAATGAATGAAATAAATAGCAGATCCTAAAGACACACATACATATTCACTGAACATTTGAAGGTCCCTCTTTTTACTTTTCAGATGTCTTACTGCTTTGCTTTTCTGTGTTTTATATTTTTAGTTTTTTTTTTTTATATGGACCTTCTGTTTTATCGCTTTTCTTTCTTCAGAACTGAAAAGCGCCTCTAGAGGTCCGTAAGTTGCCTTTTTTGTACATAGTTTTGCAAATAATTGTATGTGGGTATTTTATCTAACTTTACCATACAGTTATTTAATTTATTATTCATTTATAGTTATTGCAATGCTTGTATTTACAAAAAATGGTGAATGTGGCATATGTACGGATTCATTGTGTGCAAACTGTGTGGTTATTTGAATTCGACTTTGAGGTTAATTGTTCGTATTTATAATTTTTAACTATGACAATTATTATTTCAGTTATTAACAGGATTTTTATCTAGTGGTTAGGACATTTATATATATTTTTTCTGATATTTTGGTATTTATTTGTAATTCGTTTAGCATATAAATTAGGTGACATCGTCTTATTCATCTAAGACTGTGGGAAAAGCGATGCTATATGATTTATTTTCTAAGTGTATGTTTAAAATATAAAATAACCATATAAAATATAACCTAGAGCATTAAATTGGCTCTTTTTGCTCTGTTTCTGTTTTCAATTAATCCTGCTTTTTTCACTTACTCAGCATAATTCTTAGATTCTTATTGTTGTCTTGCCATTCTGTGGCTCCTGCAGTCGTTCTGTCGGCAGTTCTTTTCATTCCCTGCCTGCATTAATGTTATTTATTTCATCCACCAGACACCCTTTGCATTGTGCCTTCATTTTGAATCCTCTTCTCCCCCCACAGAGATTTTTACGATGCTTCCTAACACCACAGAAGTGAGATCTCTCGCGACGCTACAGGCATCACTGCTAAGTGTGTCTCCATGTATTTACCTCAGGTGTTTAATGAAAAAGGCAAATTCCAGGAAGCTGATTATTCATTTTGCATAAGAAACCATCTAAGACTGTAGCAGCAATAATTTCCCATTCGCCCCGGGCCGATATGAGCCCGGTCGGTACCTGATGTAGCCGTCCGCGGGTCGGTGCTGCAGGAACCAGCGGTACGAAGTCTTGTCCTTCCAGCCAACGTTGCGAGGGTCTTTCCACAGCAGCTTCACCTGGTCGCTGGTGTCACCTGTGTGCCACAGGGCGTTCCTCAGATTCTCACCTGGACCCGTGTTCGACTTCACCGCCTGCTCACAAACGGAAAATAACAAAGAGTCCTCATCTATGAGCAGTTGTTCCCATTCATCTGGTCTTATCAAGCAGCACTTCTCCATTCTCAGTCCACATTAATGGGAGATTTTTCTTTGTACTCTTTTTGTGACGTCTACCATGTGAAATAAAAAACTACGGCTTTCTTATCCGACTGAATCGATACCCTTTGAGGAAGAATAGCAAGAAGTCAGGCTGTGTTGGACGAAAACCAAAAGAAATCCTGTTTGCCAAATCCCATGTAGGGGACAAAGCAAACATGAGGGAAAAACCGCGCTGTGGTCAGATTTGACACGTTCCAAATGTTGAACCAGACATGCCCCTGAACACGCATCCCCGCCGTGAAAGACGAGGAAGAAACTGGAGCTGTGATCGCAGAGGTGCCTCTGAAAACTGTTGACCCAGGTGGGCTGAACAATAATGTAATACTTTTCATGTAATATCTTCCTTTATTTAAAAATTCTGCACTGCTTCATCATGCTTCATTGCACGGGTCTGTATTTGCAATGTGACAGAATGTAAAAGGGGTATGAATGTTATTGCAAGGCATAAAAGTCTTTTAAATGATTAAACCAGGCCTTTCTCTGAGGCAGAGATTGACAAGAGCTGCAGTGACTCTTTCAGACTTCGGAAGCCTGTCCACACTTACAAAGACATTTTTCTGAATAAATCTTTAAAAACATAAAGAAATAAGCTCTTTCATGTATGATTGTGCCACATCATAACATGCACAAGTCTGCTAGTTTAGGTGTTGCTGCCCCTGGACTTCTGACCTGCTTACAAGGGTAAGGCCAAATAAATAATGTGTTGTTTGTCTTTGTTTATCTTCTTCTTGGCTGCTACCAAACTCTTGACTTTAAAAAAATAGTTTTTAATGGAAATTCAGTGTATGCCTCTTCATTATGGAAAATGTATCCCCATAAAGAGATTTGAAAGCAGACCAGTAAGTTTTCACTTATAGAACTTGGAAACACTCATTAAAAAGGCAAGAAAAACGGACAAAGAGTTTGGCTGGAGTGTAAATTTCAGCCCAGCTACCTTCAGCTGGATGCCTTGTTGAGCCACGGCTCTGAACGGGTTGGCCTGCCAGTAGATCTGCTCCACCTGCTTCCACATCACCACGTAGAAACTGGAGCTGTCCTGGTAGCCGAAGATGAACCCAGCGTAGTCGTCGTCCGTTACCGTGTTGACATGGAAGGTCCCTTCAAAATCCACGCCGCTGAACGCCGTGTAGCCTGCAGGACGGCGTCCGTGCACACAGATCAGATGCACAAAACAGAATGTTTGGCAAACATTAAGTGTTTTTGAGACTGTTTAGAAAAGGACCTTACAGACGGAGCAAGAGAAAATACAACCGTACAAACCCAACTTCCTGTTAGTTTACACCAAGTAAAGAGTTAACTATTAAATCATGATAGAGAAGTCATGTGTTTCTGTTTTCTCTGCTCTCAAAAGCTGATTTAGAGTATTTAGAGCAGGGGTGTCAAACTCATTTTGGTTTAGGGGCCGCATTCAGCTTAATCTGATCTCAAGAGGGCCACACGAGTAAACTCATTGCAAGATTAAATAGAACTAATAAATGTGGACTTGTTGTTGATTTTTATATTAAATTAATTTCACTTTTACACAATATATTATAAATAACCTCAGCGTTTTTAAGAAAAGTATGTGCAATTTCAACAATACTTTTACTCAGTCAAACATTTACTTGTGCATTATGCATAAGAACTGATCACAGTGATTGTACAATGTTGAAAAACATTTATTCACATTTTTTGGAACTTAAAACACTGTCCTGTATGACAAAATACATCAAACAGATAAAAATTAAGAAATGATTAAAATTTTTCCACACCTGAAGCTTAATCTGCTAATTAAAACACAGCGCCCCTCATGGACAATATAGGAACTGCAGATTTTCAATTAAATATACAATTAAATGTACATGTTTTTTTCAAGAATTGTTTTATCATTCTCTTCCTTTTATCTCCTCTTTCTTTCACCTTTTCTTTTTTTCTTCTTGTTCTTCCTTTCCTCTCCTACTTCCCCATTGTAGTGTCCATATCATTTGAGTTATTCCCCGCATGAATCATAATAAAACTATTCACATTCATAAATCAAGCGGAGCACTATGGCAAAAGCAGTACTGCTCCACTTGTGAAAGTCAAATCTGATGAGCTCTTTTTGGCATTAAAACAACAATTCTTATTGCCACATTGCCAGACAGGACACTGTTTTTTTTTTTTAATAATGATAATGCATTTAGCCACAGGGCCAGACAAAATTGTTCGGCGGGCCGTATGTTTGACACCCCTGATTTAGACCTTCCCCAGATGTCCATCAACTGTTCTTACCAACAGCCAAACCAGGGTCGCTGTTCATAGTCTGGACGATTTCTCTTCCCTGCGCACACAGAAATGTTGATTTCAAAATGAAACTTAGCTTCACAGAGCATTTGGTGAAATAAATAAAGAAGCTGTCGGAAAGCTCTCCGACCTGGTTTAGGACCACCCAGTTGGGGTCTATCTGTGCGTCTCCCTCAGGGTCGAGAACCACCGTCTGGTACTCCCTGAAGTCAGTGAGGGTAACCTCAGCGTTTTCAGGACAAGCATCGATGGGATCGATGATGGTGTCGTTGTCAAAATCCTTCTGACACACATCACCCACACCGTCACCTGTGAGAGGAACAGATAGGGTCATCATGAGAAAACAAAGTGCACCCGCTTTCAGCTTAAACAGAAAACACAAACCCCACTGACATCATTTAAACCCTAAAATGTAAACGCCATGTTTAACAAAGAATGTAAATTATTTTAGCGGCAATAACTTTCAGTCTCTCTCACTTATGTGAAGGAATATTGGCCCACTCTGCCTCAGTACATTTATATTTGTGGACATACATTTTTGCACACCTCTGTTGTCTCCTTTCAGGTCATCTTTTCATTCCATGATCTTGTTCTTTAACTCTTGAGATTCACAGAAAGGAACTAACACAAAAGTTGAAATTGAAGTTGAAACCAACGCGGTGATGCTTGTTTTCACCACCAGGGGGTGCTTGAGAGACAGGAACAGAAGTGTGCAATGGATGCACTGAACGCCGGAAAGCAAATTAAAGCTATAGTTGGTAATCCTGTTCAGAAACACTTTTTGTTATACTGGGTGAAATGATCCTTCCATTCTGACAGTGCTCAATAAATTATGTATTCAGAAAAAGGAGATTAAAAAAATTGATCTCTGTAGGAGCTGCAGACCTGTAAAAACTCAAAGAGCAAGGATTGGTCCTGCTCTTACCCTCTGTCTTTAAAGTTCTGGGGGAATCACCTTATCTGTTAGTTGTCCCACATGCCAATCAGTCTGACGCGCTCACCTAACGCCCTCTTGCTAACTGTGCATGCACACTTCTAGTGTTTATATATCTGGATATATATCCGGAAGTGGTTAGCTTAGCAGTTAGCTTCGGAGTTAGCCATTCATTGCAGCTCCGCTGCTCTCACCATAAACTTTAAACATGGCCGAGAGTTGCAAAAATTTCTGAAAAAAATAAAATATAACCAATGATTATGTTGTATTTTTTTATCTCTTCTACAAAATGCGATCATTTTAAAAAAGCAAATCCTCAGATTTTTCTGTAGAGAAGGTTATGGAAATCACTGTAGATCCAAAGGTCATTGCCCTTATTGAAAGATGATCAACCAGTTTGCAAATCATTTTGGGCTTGAATGGGAATAAATAAAGGATTTTTTCTAACAGTATAAGAACAGGTATACGTAAATCATATAGATCCAAAATTTAAAAAACAATAACATTTGCACATTTGCTTCATTACAAGATGATAATCCTATTTCAGGTTCTTCTGAGTTTGATTGAAAAATAAGCCTTATTCTCAGCAGTATATTGGGTTAATATAATATTGGGTTAATATTCCTTTGAAAGCACTTGCTTTATTAAGTCAATTTTAATTAATACATTTAGAGAACATTTTAAAGGGGAAGTCCGGTCAACAAGGAAAAATCAGGGTATCATTAGCTATAACTAAAACTAATACGTTTGTGGTTATTTAATGAACTTATCTTTAATCAATAAGAAAATAAAAACATAAATTGTCGTCTGAATCACTGTGTATGGGGGCTGACATTACTGCCCATATTTGGGCAGTAAGGGGCGTTTGACATCACATCCTGGGGCGTGGAAAAGCGGAAGCGGCGACAGCATTTCTCTCCGCTTTCCATGCAAAGTCAATAGGAGCCGTTCTACACAGCTGAGATCATCAATAATTTTTTCGGATTTCCAGAGGACTTCACCACTGACATTCCCACGAGCAATTGCTAAAGGAACAATGCCCACGTACATGGCCATCGGATGTTCCAACACAACTGGTAAAAGTGGAAAAAACATTGCTTATTTCAACACAGTCACTTCAGCGATCTCTCCTCCGCTGTGTGTGTGTGTGTGTGTGTGTGTGTTTGTGTCTGTGTGTGCGCGCGCTCAGCTGCAGCGCCGTGCAAAGCTGTGCTCCGCCCAGCATGTGCTGGAATGCTCTTATATTTTAATACTTATACTATAATAATCAGCTAACTTAAGTCACTTCAGCGATCTCTCCTCCGCTGTGTGTGTGTGTGTGTGTGTTTGTGTGCGCGCTCCACGGCTCAAAGCCGTGCTGCGCGGAGCGCGCACATACACACACACACACACACACACACACAGGCGTGTATAGATATATTCTGTAGGACCCGACTGAGTTTGCAATGGAAAAAGGTGCGCTGGATTCCGTCAAAAGTCCGGTTTCTGTCAAGAAACTCTTCTAAAACATCCATATCGCTATCAGATGATGATAGCTCCACAGAACTCTCATCACTGTCACTAAGTACTTCATCACTCTCTGCTTCGTACAGAGCACCAGCCCTCGCCATCTTGGAAAATAGTGCGCGTGACAAACAGAGCGTTGAAACTTGCTCAACAGCGGGTCCGCCGAGTGACGTCAAAAAATGGGAGGTGACAGTACTATTCTTGACCAAGATGGATTCCTCCAAATAAACATGATTAAATGAGAATTATTATTAATTAAAAAAACGTATAATTTTTTGCACAGTATGTAGTAGTTTTATATTTAAAGTACTTTCAGCAGTTTGAATTCTGATTTTGACCGGACTTCTCCTTTAATGCACCATAGTCTGCATTTGAGTAAAGGTCCTTGGATAGATTAAAGAGAATGTAAAAAGTGAGGTTAATTAAAAGACAATTGCTTCATGTTGTACCTAACATTTGGAATTTTTTGGATTAAAGATTTAATGTGTCGTATAATTTTGCCCTTATTTTTAAAAAAAAGTTTCCATCCACCATCTGCACATAAAATCCCCCAGGCTGCACTTAGGACATGCCTCGTCTAAATAAAGCCACTGTCCCGTTCACAGTTTTTCTCATCTCTTCATGCCGGACGGAAATTAGCCAATATTACACCCTTGATTCACCTCAGGAGGCGGTCACAAACTAATTTCCATTGTGGGTTGTGATGTATTGATATGATCCAAGCAAAGGCATCAACAGAAGCAGCACCATAGTCTGCAGATAGACCAGAGACATCATATCATCATAGAAGGTCCATGTGACCTCGGATCGGCAGAGCCTGATGCAGATAAAAACGTGCTGAAGGGCGGAGCACATCAGCCTTGCTTTTAGTTAAAGCACTGAATACCTTTGGAAAACATGTCTGAGGACCATGACAGAGAGCTTGGCCCTTCATGGGTCTTATGCTCTTATGAGCGTTAAATTATAGCCACATTGGTTCCCTAATTCCAGCTGCAGGCTCTGAAAGCACACGTGGCCCCTGATTTATGGAAATAGATATGGATGGTGTAAAAACGACAAAGTGTTTCATCTTGGAGATTTAGCGCGTGTGTTTATTGTGCGACTATGGTCTTAAAATGGGCTTTAATGTAATTTCACAGCATTTCAAACAGCTGAGTTGAATCTGACTGGTGGATAATTTCCTGGTGGAGCAGCCGGTCTCCTGGTGCAGTCAGCAGCAGACTGTGGAGATGATGCTGGAGTTCAGGAAAGGATCAAAAGGGTGGATTCTTCCTCCATCCAGGACTTGTACATGTTTATAGGGTCAGGAAAAGGGCACCTAACATTTCTGCAGACCCCACACATCCTGGACACAAATAACTTGACTTTTACTTTCAGCTCGGCGCGACACAGGGCTATTTCCACAGAGACAGTTTCTTCCCAAAGACTGTCACTCTAATAAACACCATATTTATACGTAATGTCTGCACACGCTGAAGCAGCAGTGGCGGCTCCTGCCAAATGTGTTGGGGGGGCAATAGTTACAGTGATAGCTAAAGTGACCCATCTAATGGGTGAACTAACAGCTACGTCAACCCTGTTTACCGTCAGTGCTTTGTGAGTTTGGACTTACAATTAACATTTCACACATTTTGATGTAAAGTCAACGCCCAAATCTTCATCTTGTTATCACCCTCTCCTCTTTTCTATTTCGTCTTCCATTTCTTCTTTCTGTTACTGTTTTTTAATTTTATAAAACCATCTACCTGTTTTTTCTTCATCCCACCTTTTTTGCCATTTTTCCATAAGTTTTTCTTTAATTATTCTCTTTCCCTCAGATTTACTTGTTTTAATGATAAAACTTATAGGATTTTGAATCGCCCTCTTTGCCAATTTATTTGCCCTCTCATATATATTGGTGTTGTTTGAGTAATTTCTAAATCATTTATTTTAAAAAAAATTTTTTTCGTTTCAATTGTCCATCCAAAACTCCTCATGTCTTTCTTTTCTTTTTCCCAACATGGATTTAAAATTTAAAAGTTGGATAATCTGAGTTTTTACCTTTTAAATTCAGCCAATAATTTATTTCTAGTTTTGTTCTTCTTAAATCTAAAGGCATTTCTCCCCTACTTCAATTGCTGCTGTAGGTGTGGTTTTAAATGCTCCAGTACATTTCTCACACTTTTTTTTAAATCAAACTTTGTTCATACTCGGACATTCTTCTTCTCACACCTGACAGTAATCCAGCAGATCTACATACTGTATGACATAAATACGTTAGTGCGAGCGCTGTCGGAAGCCATAGAGAATGCATTGCAGAGCCTGCATATTAAAAAAAAACATTCTTAACGTGAACGTCTATGAGAGAGATCAGGGCGATATTCAACCATGTTGAAATCGTCCAAAAAGAGGCGGGACACAGGAGGCGACGTACTCAACGTAACATTTAACGCAGATTCATTGGTTTAACTTATAAATTCCCTCCTCTCTCTTTCTCTCGTTGGTAATGCGTCGCCCAATCGCCCTGATGAACAAACCGTCTCTGTGAAGCAGTGAAATCAAAGTTAAGTTCCTTGTTTTATCCACACAAACCTGGCCAACAAAGCTGTAGCCAAACAGCCTTTAAGGTTACGGGAGATGATAAGAACAGGCTGGTCTTATTTTATGCTAACACAAAACTCTGCTCCTTAAACATGAAGTAGCCCTGCTTGTCGTGACTGTTTCTCCTTTATTGGGTTGATAGCAACAGGCTGATTGATCTTCGAGTATTCGTTCGTACCGTCTAAGTCCTCCTGCAGAGGGTTGGGGACCAGGCGGCAGTTGTCGGGACCAGGTGGCAGCAGGTCGGGGATGCCGTCATTATCATCATCGTCATCACACTCATCACCCTTTCCGTCTTTGTCGGTGTCCAGCTGAGAGCTGTTGATGACGGCTGGACAGTTGTCCCGGCTGTCTTGGTGTCCATCGCCGTCACTGGAGACAAGTTCATGAGATAAAAATTTACGCTGCGAAACACTGTCAGCAAACATGTTTGATGTCATTGATGAAGGCAGTGGCCTACCTGTCCTTGTTGGTATCACATGGGTCTCCAATCAAGTCATTGTCTGCGTCCATCTGACGAACATGGCATTAGTTGTTATTGTGACACAACAGTGAGAAGCTGTCGGGCTTAAAGGTGCTAGCCATGTTATTTGACTTTTTTTATTTATACGTCAGAAGCTCACTCTGGTTGCATACAAAGTTTCTATGAAAGATTGTCAGGACTTGCTGGTGTATTAGTTATTATTTTTGGCATTTTACGCTTTGTATTATGCTAAGTTTGTTGATAAATAAAGCCTTTCATGTTTATTTACAATAACAAAGGAAGTACGTACTGCGCGGCAGGGGTTAAAACAAGGAAGCGGCTAACAGCTATTAGCATCTCCCAACGAAACAATGAAAAATGGTCCAAGATCTAGTGTAAAAAAAAAAAGCAAAAAAAAAAAAAATTATTCTAGGAGGGAAAAGACTATAACGTCTCTGGGAATACATTATGAACGTTGATGTTCACTGAAGCGGACGCTAAACTTGCAGAGGCTCAGATCTGACCGCAAAGTTGACCTTATTAATACTGTGATAATAGATTACTATTATTACAGTACTAGTAATGCTCTTCTTAGCCTCTACAATCTGAAGTAAAAACAACATAAATAGATAGATTGATTGATTGGTTCTTACCTTGATGATGTGTTCCTGTTTTTTCCTGTATTTTAATCATGTAAAGCACTTTACATCGTCTCTGTACTGAAATGTGCTATACAAATAAATTGCCTGTTAGCATTTATGAACGGGAAATTAATTTCTCCGTGATGTTCTGAGATAAGGCCCTTAGAGTTGCTGTTAGATTGTTTTATTTTTAATAACGTTTGGTCTTTGATCATGCCGAGCGGCTCGGTCCGGCATTATTATTAACAGTGATTTATACATTTTTATTTTATTTATTATTACGCTTTCTGATAGTTCGGCAATACTGCCAGTAGATGGTGCCCCATTGTTTATATCTGCCCATCGCGCCGGGTGCTTGGGTTATTTTTAGGCTTAAAAAGGACTATTAATACACTATTAGGATGGATGCTTGGTGTAAATAACCTTATTTTATAGTGATAAAACAGTTTTTGGTCTTTTTTATAGGCTATAATTTGTCACTATATACCTTTAAAGCAACACTTCAGCAAACCTGATAACCATGTCAACTGCAACAACACATTAACGATTATCTCTGCTCACATTTAGCTTTGCTTTGCATAAAGAAACATGATAGGAGAAGATGTGTTAAAACCTTGTAGAGAGAGGAGGAATAGATGTGTTTGAGAACAGTGGAGAATTAACACGAGATACAGTTTAAGCTGCACAACACAGTTGCCCTTTAACTTTAGTTTTTAGGACATTTACATATGTTGGTACATAATTCAGGGGATTTTCCTGTAATTATTTGCTTTTACCAAATTTAACTCGTGGCCAAATCTATTCAAAACCCATTATTACTCTTGTTACCCAGCAGATAATTAACCCATTGACCGGACCTTCGACACACACCTCCTTGACACTTTCTCCCATGTTCCAGGTGAGGTTGGGGACAAGGCATCCAAATGGGCCTTTGTTAGGACTTCTGATGCAGGTATGGCTTCTAGAAGCTCTGAGCTTCAGGTCATTGCTGTCCTGTTGTGACAGCAACAGGATCCATTGGTCGACAACGGCCACGTTAAAGAGGCTGTTAAGACATGGTTGTATCTGCGGACTCATGAAACAGCTGACAGCTGGGAGGCTAGAAGGACCTAGGCTTCTGTGAATGACGAAGAAAAAAGTAGACACTATTCCTTGAAGGAGTTTTGGAAAGCTGCGGAGAAGAAATTTCATTTGCCCTCCAGGAAGTTCTAGCAACACGTTTGAAGATTTGAAAAAAAAGGGAAAACATGGACTCTTCTAGGCTGTTTGTCTTGTAAAGAGACAACTGAGAGTGGTAATATTGTCTAGTTGTGGAAGGGATACTTTCAAGATCTTTTTAATCCAGCCACCATGTCCTCCGTGGAGGAGGAGCAAGTCTGATGGCTCAGAGCAGAACTAGTCAGAGGTGGTTGGAAACCTCCTCAGTCTGCAGGGTGCCAGTGGTGGACAGGGTTGTGGATCTCTTGGTACTGACACACCTTTTCATTGTGGCATGAACGATAGAGACAACACCCATATGGTAGTAGCACCCCTGGTTGGTGGTTCAAACTGTTCATTAATGGGACCAGATAGTGTGTGTCATCTATAGAGGGATTGATAGAAACCAGTATCTTAAAAAACTCTGACTGATTCTTGGATTCAGGAGAAAGAGTTTGGCTTTTGCCAATGGAAGCCATAAAGACACATCATTACTTTTGTCTTGTTGTTGAGGGGGTAATGGTAGTTTGGTTGTCTATACCTGTTTTCTGGAGAAGGACCCCTTTATTCCCCTAAATGCCTGTTCAGGGAACGTTTGGTGCCTGTAGTGTCTTCAAGAGCCATGCTATTCTTGTATAACAAAAGCTGCCTCTTCTCACCAATCCTATTTATGGTGTTCTACAGGTGAAGGAATACAAGACCTTTTACCATGGTTATTGGTACGAGTTGAGGAGCTTTGTGGTACGACAAATCCTCGACAGAATCTAAAGGTATCTGAATAAGTCAATAATCCTTCATCTCATTTCAGACATCAGGCTGATAGGATAACTCTGAGTTGGAGCATTTGATAGGTTATATGTGGAATTAAGTTGATTCCTTCATATGAGTTAAATATTTCTCCAGTTATTCAGTTGTCTTTGTCGTCTTTGGTCTTCTGTTGTTTCATGTCAGCTGTCTTCTTGATTCTTGACTCTAGATCAAGGCTCTATATCACTTTTTGAGTCAATGGTTTAGGACATCTGTCTTATGCAGCACAGTGTGTTGCATAATTAATAATCTAACTGTTTGTGACCCCTCTTGGAGGCCTTAACTACTCCCCCATGACAAAACCCATGTCTAAAAGCATCACTGCTTTATTTTAGAGTGCCGCTGATGTGCGGGTAGTTAAAGAAAAAGGAAAAGACATTCTTCACCTGGTCAGGGTTGGGAACGTAAGGACAGCTGTCGCAGGCATCTCCCACTTTGTCTCCATCTCGGTCTTTCTGGTCAACATTGGGAACCCTTTTGCAGTTGTCCAGGTGATTTGGGATACCTGGGGTTAATAATAATAATAATAATACCAGTGAATACGAGGCAAAGCTTAAGCAAGTCAAATTTTGACTAAATCTTCAAGATTGCTGATTGAGTTATCAGGATTTCCATTGTTGGATTATTGTCTAACTGGACGATAAGGAACTCTTACCATCTCCATCCATGTCTTCGTCACATTCATCACCATATTTGTCCAAATCTGTGTCTTTCTGGTCGTTGTTTTTGACCGCTCTGCAGTTGTCACAGGCGTCACCAAAGTCGTCCTCGTCGATGTTTCTCTGGTCCACGTTGGGCACCAGCTGACAGTTATCCTGCGGACACAACATTTAGTCTCTCCGTTCCCGAACCAGCAGAAAACCGGCAGGGTTTAAGCTCGTGCTCCAACCTGCATGTTTGGGATCCCGTCCCCATCTGCGTCGTCGTCACAGGCGTCTCCGATTCCGTCGTTGTCAGCATCCTCCTGGCCGGAGTTTGGCACGGTGAGGCAGTTATCCTGCAACAGGAAAATCTCTTGTTAGAGTTTCTTGCCTGAAACACTAAATCAACCTAAAGGTATTCGAGGCACATTACCTGAAACGTGGGGATAAAATGGGATCTCACCTTTTTGCAGTTCATGTCAGGACAGTTCAGCTTCTCATCAGGGAGCCCATCAATGTCTGTGTCTGTGCCGCAGAGGTATCCATTGCCCGCCCATCCCACGCCGCACTGCAACAGTAGCAGATTATCCAGGAGCTTTTTCTATTGCTTATGTTTTTTTTCTATACACAACATGCTAAAAGGATGGAGGCCAACTCATCAGACAGCCAAAGTAAAAGCTGAACGGCGTCACCTGACATTCGATGGTACCCTCTCGGTGGACGATGCACTCGGCGCTGGCGTGGCAGGGATTGGGCTGGCCGTTCCCACAAGCTCTCTCCGGCTTACAGCCACGCCGCTGGTCCCCAGCATAGCCTGGCTTACAGGGGCCACATCTAAACGAGCCCTAAACACATTAAAAAGCCTTTTACATGGTTTGGTTCATTAATTAACTGACTGTAGGAAAGGAAATGAATGTATATTGTTTTTTCAATATGACAACCTTCCCAAAAGGCGTATTTTAGCAGAAAGTGGATTAAAAAAGTTACTGTGCCAGGTTTGGGTGGTGTGAATACTATTGGACATACTGAATATACAATGGTGTGATTGTTGACTGTCAAATAAACATTGTCTATTAGATCTGTTTGCAAGAAAACACAAGCAATAACTGAAGCTGGTTGCGATAGTGCGCACGCCCTTGCCTATTCTTTTTTTTTTATTCAATTTCAGCCTAAGTCTCCTTTAGTAGGAGCCTATCAGCATCCCACATCTCCATTTAACTATATTTATACACATTAACTTTAATGAATGGGCTGCACAGTGGGTAGCGCTGTTGCCTTGCAGAAAGAAGGTTCTGGGTTTAAGTCCAACTCTGGGCATTTCTGCATGGAATTTGCATGTTCTCCCTGTGCATCCGTGGGTTCTCTCTGGGTACCCCAGCTTTCTCCCACAGTCCAAAAACATGACTGCTCGGTTAATTATTCTCTCTAAATTACACTGAGGAGTGTATGGTTGTGTATCTATGTGATGGAATGGCAACCTGTCTAGAATGTACCTTGCATCCCCCGTATCCCTGCAACTAGAATCATGATGAGGTTTTTTGCATTGCAACACCCTGCTTAACATCTGCAGAAACTTTTGGAAAAGTTGACAATGGTTTGATTGAAACCAATAAATTCATCTAGATTTAAAAAAATGTGAATAAAAAGAGTGTCAGTCTTCGTAAACACGCACAATACAAGAAAATTGTTAAAGGCAGCTGTACTGCATTGAAGTTAAACTGTGCTGCTTGGCTGGATTCAGTCTACCTGCAAGAGGGAAATAGTCCTAAAATCCTTTTCTTTAGTGTTATCCTGGAGAGTGGTACATCTGCGGGAGACTGAAATGAAACGTGGTGCTGTTATACTCACAGGGGTGTTCATACAGACAGAGTTCTCCACACAGCCTCCATTATTGGGACCTTCACACTCGTCAATGTCTTTGCACACCTTAAAAAGGGCAAACAGTAAGACAGAAATGCTTATATAGCACTATACACAGAAACACAATGATTTAGACATGAATGAAGTTACGTCCTGCTGTTAAAACTTTATTGAACACGTGTTCAGCTATTTTACGATTTACTAAGTAATTTAATTTAGCCTACCTGCAAACTATGATCCAATTTATTAGCTGTGATTTCTGAGGACAAATAATATGTTTATACTTAAAATCATATATTTTCACTGTGTTATATGATGCACAAGTTAGTTTTTTTTTGCTTCAACTGACATTAAATCAGAATACATTTTTATGGTCAGTTATGATTGCCAACAATATTCATATTTTCGAATTACCATTATAATGAGAAAGATTTTTTTTCTAGAATTTTTTTTCTTTTGTTGTATTTGGTTTACTTGCTTTTTAAACTGCAGACATTTGACCCGGATCGAATGTTTCGGGTATCTCCCCATAAGCGTCTGTTAATGGTTTTGATGAAATTTTCTCCCATTCCAGCAGACAGAACTGATGTAACTGGGTCAGATATGTAGGTCTACTTAAAAGCTCTCTGCCCACATTTTGGGACTGATGGTCAGCCCAAAATCATGACTTTGCCGTCTTTAATCCCCTTTGCAACTGACTTGGGCTGGTCAGACCCATTTGACCTCCTAAGATTAAACTTCCTGACTGATGTTTTGAGATGTTGCTTCGCTATTTCCACATAATGTGGCCACCACTGAGGGGTGCTAGTAGTTAGAGCATATATGTATATATATAAGTCTTGGTTTCAGCCTAATGCGAATACTTCCAACTTTTGTCACAACTACAACTTGCAGATTTTGATTTAAAATAATTTTGATTCAACCAAAAAGGCAGGCATCTCTCAAAACATAATCAAACAAGGTAAAAGGAGTATTAATTTTGATAATTTTTTTTTACAGTTTCTTGAAAAAACAAAAAAATCACTTAGGAAAAGCTATTTATACCCTGCCTTCTCTGATAGTCTTTCATACACTTATTATTATTGCAGCAATCAAAACCTTCTCATAACTGCTGACCAACTTTTTCTATCTTTCCGCCGGTCTTTTGATGATTTATCTTTTTGTGTGGAGCCTCCTCGCCATCACCCTAATCTTTAGCTCCATAGCTACAGAGTCACGTCAGGTCTCTGTCTGGGTCGCTCTAACACGTTAATATTCCTTTCAGCAAGAACAAACAGGTTAAAATAAATGATTGCTTTAACTATAAATCTGCCTGGGGCATGGACAATTTGGAGTTTAACTGTAAATAAACGTTTAGTCCTGACCTGCTTGTTGGCTCTGGCGAAGGCAAGCCCGACCCCCTGGACCTGGGGTCCGGTGTATCCAGCGGGACAGGACCCACAGCGGAAACCAGGTGAGGTGTTGATGCAACGGACACCCATGTGGCAGGGAATCACCGTGCACTGGAAACAATGGAAACAATGCAGACAGAAAATTAAAACTCTTGATGTTGGTACTTATAGGGCTCCATAAGGTTGGCTGGTTGGTTTTGACAGAAGAGTAATTGTTCCTTAAATAAATCAGATGGGTCAGATAGATTTAAACAAACATTTTCTGCAAAGACTTTCAACCAATTTACTGACCTTCATCCTGATATACAAAATAGAAACATGCAAAAAAGGTGGTTAAGACTATAGCTTTCATTTTGTTTGCATGCATAATTAGTTCGGAGCGTCGAGAATGTTGGCGGTTTTCAGGATTTAAGGTATTACAAGGTATGAGAAGATGCCGTCTGTTAAAACCCAATCTGTGAGGAATTAAAATAATTTATCGTGCTGCTCTTTAATCTAATATTCTTATCCCTGCATACCTCATCCACGTCGGTGCAGCGGGTACCGTTTCCCTCCATGCCGTCAGGACAGGGTCCACACTCAGGACCATCAAGGGACTCCGTGCACTTCACTCCGGGGTGGCAGGGGTTGGGCTCACAGGGGGAAACGGGTTGAATACCTCCCATTCCTACGAGACATAATCTGATCTGTAATTTTCTCTTGTGGTTTCATCTCATCCAGTAATGAATCCTCCTAATGGAGGTACTTCTGGGATATTAATTCTGGGAATTTATGCAGGATTTCATTCACTGTAATCTCAAATCTGGAGCAATAAAATGAGCTGACTGACTCACCACAGGCTTCACACTCCATCACCGTGTTCTTCAAGAACACGATTTCTCTAACCTGCAATAAACAATCAACTAATTAAACATCCTTAGCTCCTTAAATTAGCACAACTATGGGTTCAGACCCGCTTTATAAGTAGGTCTAAATCAATGTAATGAAATGTCTAAATCTAATTAGTTTTAAGATGCTAATTGTAAACTATTGCAACATATTTATTACAGTGAGGGGGGTTTACCTGTTGTTTCAGCAACTCTTTAATCTCAGCCAAGGCCAGGTTAGTCATTTTAATCTGACTGATAATTTCTCCATCTGGTACAGACAGAAAACAGCACCTAGTCAAATAAAGAGCTCAACAAAAATGTAAATGCCAATTAATTTTATCTTCAATATGTTCTGCCTGGGATTTATTCAATTCAATTCAATTCAATTTTATTTATATAGCGCCAATTCATGAAACATGTCATCTCAAGGCACTTTACAAAGTCATGTTAGTCCATGCAAGATACAGATTCTGCCAGAAAATACAAATTATTTGTATCTTCATTCATCTTTCTTTTGAAAACTACTGTAATACACAAGAAAAATTTATTTTGTTGGAAGCGAATATTCAGGGCAAGTATCATAATCATAATCTACAGCAATGAGCATGTACTTTTGACTGAATAACAAACTAATCAGTTAACTAAGCTTTATTCTAACCAATAAAAGGCAGCAGAGCCATCTGATATAGTTTATTGTTACATTTTATTGCAATGTCTGAAGAATATGTGTTTTCGGGTCACAGCTTTTCACTGGTTTCAGTATATTGCAACTGGTTGCCAAAGTCGAGTAAACGAATGAATTCGCAGCCTAGACAAACCACAGCCTTTTTAAGAGAAAAGCAGAGGTCCACGGAACATATTTAAGAGCGTATTTACTTTAAATGCAATGATTTGGTCGTATATATGTGTATTTACAGAGTCCAGATGCGTGAATAACTAGCAGTAAAAAAAACAACAAGGCCTGAGCTGCTGTGGACTCGACCAATAACACAAGAAAAGGGACATAACAAAGTGACAACCAGGCTAGACGCACTGAATCATGGCAGCTAACATAACAGCTGTCTTATTACACATTACACCGCGTATAACAGATGTGCACATCCGCTGGGAGCCCCACAGCTTCGCATGGGGCTCTAAGCGTTTTGGGGGTAAAAAAAAACACTTCACTTCAGCTATTTTATCTTAGCCGCATCTCGCTAGCCCCCTCCGCGGTTTAGCACTCCACAAACCCAAAAACACAAAATTTATGTGGCAGGCTTTTTCCTCTCTCCCTCCCCCGTATCTTCCCTGCTTCTTTTTCAAGGCTCTATTCACATATTCTCCAAATTGTACATTATGGATCTGGTCAGCTGGCCTCTCAACGCAACTGATCAAATTTATACTCAACGAGGAGACTGGGTGAAGGAGAGCCCCTGTGCCTGAATGGACACACAGTGGGAGGAGGAACGTGTGTCTTTCCATTTTCTCAGTCGAGGATGTTATAAATGTGTTAGGATAACAGGGTTTCTGTTTTTTGGAGCTGGCGGTTACCTGGAGTATCAAGAAATTTGGAAAACGTTGGTAGCTGTTTCGTTCAATGTCAAGGCTGCTTGAACTATGTGAGGGATATGTAGAGCAGTAGTGGTTTCTGAACTATCTGGAAGGTTGGGAACAATCTTGAAGAAAGTTGGAAGCCTGGCTTTGCCAGAATGACTACAATTTTTGCTTTTTTGGAATTGCCATTGAGAAGAACTAGTGAGACTTTAAGGCAGACAGAAAAACAAGAGTCCGCCTGCCCAAGACAAATGTTATTATCAGAATCTGGCCTCCCCGTGTCGCCCTTGAAAGGCAGACAATCCTGATTTCTCCTGGATGTTATGTAAACAAGTCGCTCTGGGACATCTGTGACCTGGAACAGAGTGCTACTGAACTGCCTGATAACGTCCCGTCACTATCAATGACTTGGACTGCGAGGGCTATCTGCTACAGTTGCCAGACCTACACTAACACACACACACACACACACACACACACACACACACACACACACACACACACACACACACACACACACACACACACACTGCCTTCACTGCACCTTTCCTCTACTCTGTTGCTTTCTGTGTTAGCTGTAGTGCCAGAAAGGTCAAATCAGAGACCCCAAGTTGTAGCTTTAAGGATCTTGTTAATGTATGAATAGAAACAGTTAAGCTTTGAATTTTAGTCTTGTCAAGGATTTACTCAGCTTAATGTAATGTTTTTCTTTTGGTAAAATATGAATACAAATACTGTAATTAAGCTTTAAAATGTTTGTGATGAAGCTTGTTCCAGTGAAACAATGAAGCAAAAGAAGTTATTCTAGTTGTAGCTTTAGAAAAGTTGGATAAAATTACTTTAGATCAGAAACCCTCAAGGATTTACCTAGTTTATTTCTTATTATGTATAGAAACAATTAAATACTGTGATTTTATGCTTTCTGTATGCTTGCTAATGTATGAAATAAGTCTAGTCCAGGATTTACTCAGCTAATTAATTTGTTAATGTAAAGTTTTTTTTCCTGTGTAATATTTCCCTGTGTAATATTTTTCTGTTCATTTACAGCACTATGAATTGTCTATAAGTGTTATATAAATAAACATGGCTTGACTTGTCTCGGCCAACACACAGTAAGGCAAGGCAAGGCAAATTTATTTATATAGCACAATTCAGTACAGAGACAATGCAAAGTGCTTTACATGATTAAAATAAAAAAATAAAAGCAAGTAGGGATAGAATGTAGATACGAAAAAGAACATTAAAAACAGTAAAACAGTTTAACTAGAACATTCAAAGGCAATTTTAAACAAATGTGTTTTTAATCTTGATTTAAAAGAACTCAGGCTTTCAGCACTTTAACAGTTTTCTAGAAGTTTGTTCCAGGTAAGTGGAGCATAGGAACTAAACGCTGCTTCTCCATGTTCAAAGGTAAACTGGAAGGGAAAGAATACATGGTTTTCAAATCCTCTTTGAAATAAAAATCTGAAAAGTGTGGCAGATCTTTTTTAGCCCCCTTTGATCTGCTGCACGTTAACATAATCCAATGAAGTTTTCATTGCACTCAGGAATCACTGTGCTAGTACACAGAGTCCTGTGTCTAATTTAATCTCAGCATAAATCCAGCTCTACATAGAAAACGTGGTGGCATAAGGTGGATGACTAACACTGCACACCACTCTCGACATGCCATCCCCATGCTGAAACATGGTGGAAGCAGCATCATGCTGTGGGATGCTTTTCCTCAGCAAGGACAGGGAAGCCCATAATTCAGCACATTAAAATCTGTGGGAAGGTGGATGGAGTGCTGCTGGCCTTAGGTATAGTTTAGCTCAAAGCACTGAGACGTGTTTCTACAAAACGTTTACTCAGGCCTGTAAATACAAATCCACACCAATCTTTTCTGGTATTTATTCAATCAGTCATTCAATCATAAAACTCCCAAAACATAGAAGGTCGAGTTTGTGACTTGACAAAATGTGAAAAGTTTAAGGGATATGAATACTTTTGCAAGGAACTGTATATAAAACCCTTATGCAATTTAAAAACATAAAATACTGTAAATCATGTAGCCATGAAAAACATCAATAAATTGAAAAGTCAATGTTTTAAACATGGCTTTTTACCTATTTTTTAGGTTTTTTTAAATTTCAGTGTGGATTTTTGATCAATTTAAACTACAATGGTTTTATGCTAAGGAGCAAAAGTATTTTATTTTGTCCTAAAACAGAAATAAGGCCACTACTAACAACCAAACCCCTATAAATAATCTTTATCATCACTTTTTCTTCCCAATAACATTTTGTTTTGGATAATAAATGTCTTTTTTTTCCTACAATTATAAATTGAGTGGGGTTTTTTATTTGTCAGCCCCATAATATCTTTGACTGCTCTCCAGCTGGACAAGCTGCCGTTCCTTTGTGCAAACAGAAGTCCAGAAAGCTCCTGTAAAACCTGAGGGGGCAGACTTTAGTATGCACCGATACCTTGTGATGCATCAACTGTGTCAACATCGTAGCTCATTGTTAACAAATGGTGAAATACCAGAACATTAAAGGTCTGTCCGCCATGAGACTTTACTGTCCGTGTGGTCGCGGCCTGTGTACATTTCTCCTGGTGTTAACAGTCATGAATCTGTTTGAAAGCTTAACTCTGGCCGCTTGAGAATTCAGTCTGGTAAGCCTGAAACTCCTTGGCCCAAATACAGCCGGTGTGTGTTCAGGCTCCAACCCGAGGATCTTATGCAAACACTGAAAAGGCTTACAAAGCAGCACTTTTTTTTAGCACACAAAACAGCACTGAGATTTTATCAGGGGGGGCTTCATATCTGATCACAGTCTGGCCTTAAATAAATGTAAAAAGTAAACAAAATACTCCCGGCTAATGGTTCTCTGTTACTTTTTTAAGATCTTTCCAAAGCGATCCAATTTTCATAACATAATGATCCACTCAATGCCAAATAGTTTGCCTTTCAGAGCGGTTCATTCTCAGAGCATTTGCTAACATTCAGTAAAACAATAGTCATAATAAATGTGCACAACTTTTAAAAAAAACAGGTTGAAAATAATTAAAGCTACAAGCGTGCAGACCAGGTTCACTTTCCAATTCTCCCTTTTCAATGGGCGCTTTGTTAGCTGAACCTCTGCGACTAAATTTAAACTCCCCGGGGTGTCCGTACAGATTTGTCTTAAAGAACATGATCCAGAGCCTGTCTGATCCTGAAATCCACTTCTTCAGAACCCACAGATCTTTTTCTGAAACAGCTCATTCGTTCGCTGAAGTCTGCAATGTTTTGACTCCGGCTCCATAAGTGATTTTCCAGATATGGAAAGATAAAGGATTTTCTGGAAGCTGCATTTTCCAGCCAAGCGTAGGTACGGGAATAAAAACCAGTGGGAGTTCTCGTGTGTCTGCAAGCAGAACGATATGGCTTCTTCATGTCATCCTATTTCCTGACATCTGCCCAAAAAGTATTCAAAACTATCCTAAACACGATTTCCCAGAGATGTTCTGTTGGGTTTAGGTCAGGGGGGCATGGAGACCCGTCAATGGTACCAATTCCTCTACCCTCCAAGAACTGCTTGCATAGTCTTGTCACATGAGGCTGAACATTCATGCACCAGGAGGAACCCAGGACCAACTGCACCAGTGAAGGGTCTCACAATGGGTCAAAGGAGTTCATCCTGATACGTAATGGCCGTCAGGGTGCCGTCGTTTATCCTGTACAGGTCTGTGCATCCATCTGTAGATCTGCCCCCTGTGATGTTCTAGCCACTAGGAGCTAGAACATCAGAGCTTTAAAGGTCGCATTATCAGCCTCTTATGGACGTGGGAAGCTAATTAGCTTCATACACAGGTGGGAAGCTAATTAGCATCATGCTAATTCATCCTCTTGGCTGTATTCACAATGAATACAGCCAAGAGGATGAATACCAGAAATGTTGGTGGATGCATATGCTTCTCATATAAGAAATATTTTAGAAGTACTTCTCTTTGATATTTGTTTGTGCTTTTATTTATTTATTTTCTCCAATTATGTTCAAAATAAACAAATAATAAAATCAAAATCAAATAATCAACAAAAGAAGAAGAAGAAGAAGAAGAAGAAGTACTTTGATACCATCTAGCGTGCAGAGTGTGAACTACAAATACTTGCACCAAGAATTTGGCCGATAAACTCAGTAAATAGTCTTAGCCTAACGTAGGTTGTGCAATCAAAAACACATGTAGGTTAACTAATACATCAGACGCATGCAAGATATGACCAAAACTCAAAAGTTTATTTCTAATTTTAAGTTTGAAGCCTTTTAGCAACACTAGGCAATTAAGGAATGGGATTAATTAATACTGATATTATTTAGCAATATCTATAATTAGTGTATAGTTATAGAGATTGCTAATTGTGTGCATGGATTTTAACTATTCAGCTTTGAACCAAAGGATTAGATTACAGTAAATTTGAAAAAAAAAATATGTATAAATAAGACAAATCATTACATAATTCATTAACTATAAATCCTAATACAATATTTCCTAATCAAGAAACAACGGATAAAAGTGTTGGGGACAGTACATTAAAAGGATTGTTCAGTATTTAGCCATATATTTGAAACACTATGGGATAAAAAAATTATTGTTGTTCAAAAACATGTTAAAGTTAAATTTTTAACACAGATTTTATATTGTGGAAAAGGCAATAGGAGCTCATGAGTCTGTGCAGCAAAGGTTTTAGTTGTATTTAAAACACTCTAATGATGAAACAGTAGGCAGTGGCTGTTGAGAAACATATATTTTCATAAAAAGAAATTGTCTTTTTTGTTTGAGCAAAAATAGAAAATAATTGTTTGTTTCATTCCTTGAGTGCCTGGTGTCACAAATTAGCATCATACCTAAATTTACGTAAGTGGTATGCGCCGTTTACAAACTAATAATCTCTAATTGAGTCAGGGCTGCAGAGTGGAGCAGTTGAAAGCACTTGTCTTTCAGCAAGAAAAGTTCAAGAAAGGAAGAGCAAGAAAGGGTTCAAATCCCTTTCTGCATGGGTTTGCATGTTCTCCCTGTAAATGCGTGGGTTCTCTCCAGGTACTCTAGCATCCTCCCACAGTTCAAAAACACAACTGTGTCTCTCTAAATTGCCGTTGGGTCCGTCTACTTGCATGGTTATCTGACTGGTTCAGGGTGTTCCCCCGACCAAAATAGTTTAGCAGATTTACAGATTTACATCTTGATGATGAGCTCAGTCGAAGTGGTTTATTAACGCCAGTCCGTCGTGTTCTCTAAAGCTCATCTGCTGTTCCCCTGGACAGCAGAAGAGCTTTGTGAGAGCAGAAGCCTCCTGAGAGCGAAGCACAGGAAATATGTTCCTCTCATCAGGAGCCACTCTGTTTGCTGACTGAATTCCACGATAGAAAGAGACGACAGTGGAAATAAATCACCGTCTGCCTTCATAAAAGGTCATTAACTAGGAAGGCAAGAGTCTCAAAGTAATTATCTTCAACGTCTTAAGTGAACGTAAGATTTACTGGAAAGGTTCTCCACTACAATGAATTTCCTGGGTTTTTCTGTTTGTTTGCTCACATGAGCATTGTGCAATAGACCTATTTGTTTACTCCTCTGTTAAAGATCCTGCTTAACTGTCTTGACTTTCTATCACATTTAACATTAACCTTAACAACAGAAACCGTAATAATTACATTATATGTTTATTCCATGTCGGTTATCCACAAAGACTATTTAAAATAAGTGTGAAACAGAAGCTTTTGGCTCCTACCTCTCTGTCCCGCTACGACGTGTCCTCCAATGCAGAGGACACAGGTCAGCCCAAAGAACCACAGCATGATTGGACCGTCCAGGAACTGCAGCCTCGTCTTTCTCCTTCCTTGGACTCGGTGTCAGTGCTCCTCCTGCAAGCCTGGTTCCAGCAACGCTCTTTTATGTTCCTCCCCTGCTATCAACCCCCATCCCTGATTTATACCTTTGGCCCTTGCTCTAAAGCTCCAGGAGATGGAGGAAGAAAAAAAAAAAAAGAAGAAACCAACTTATTTTGCACAACACACAAACCCAACAACCCCCTCACCAGGACACACAGGTCCTTGTTTAAAACACAAAATGAGGAGCGTGACTTGACTTCCATTGACTTTCATTCATTTTACCACGGGATTTAGAGCTTTCAGTAATTCAGCCCCATATCTTTGTTAAGATAAGATAAGATAAGATAAGATAAGATAAGATAAGATAAGATAAGATAAGATAAGATAAGATAAGATAAGATAGGGCTTTATTGATCTCACAGTGGAGAAATTCACTTGTCACACATCGGCTTAATAAACAAAAGAAGGTGCCAAAAGGAGGAAATTGGTGCATAAGATATAAGGTAGATACAGTGTTTCTACATATATACAGTGCATCAAAAAAAATAATAAATAAATAAATAATAATAATAATAATAAAATAAAAGTACAAGGGAAAAAAAGCAGATATTTAGGATGATTTAAGTACACTCAGGTGACTTATATACAAATGGAGTGACATAAACTGGAACTCTCTGCCCCACTACATTCAACACTCCACGTCCATAACTACTTTTAAAACTGACTTTCAAAACATAGCTTTTTAGACAGGTATACTCTCTATAACGTTTACATTTTATTTGATTGTAAGGATCCCATCCTTTCTCCTGTTCTTTTTTATTTTATTCCTGCTCTTTGTTGATTCAATGTTTATTGGATTGAGTGTTTTATTGTTGATTCTGTAAGGTAACCTTGCGTGTTGAAAAAGGCACCTATAAATAAAATCCATTGTTATTATTATTATTTATTTTATTTATTTGTTTATTTATTTTAAGCCTTTCTCTCCTTATCCTAATTGGCATCTTAGTCCAACCCCAGAAAAAAGTGAGGACGAAAAAAAAGGTCTTCACTTTTTTTTAGTAGATTGTGCAAAAAATCGTTCTCACTGAGCTGCAAGTACAAGAAGACAGACAGACAAATAAAGTTACGATGGCCTGTTACCGAGGCTCAGATGTTGCAGCTTCCCTGACTTAAACTACTGTAAATTTTTAAACCAAACCTGTTGTGTCAGATTAAGTTGATCAGTGAGAGCACGGCATTAAAGGTATACTATGCAACCGGGGTTGATTTTCCAGCAAGGCTCCCCCCAGAGGGCGAAAGTAAAAGTGCACTGTCGTAAAGATGCTCAGCTGTTCTGGTTTCTCCGTCAAGCCAGGCGTGGTTGTTTTGAGCTTAGCAGACAGGCGAACGCAACGAAAAGTGGAAAAAACGGCAGTACAAACAATGACTAACACAGTGAAAGTATGAACATCAGGGTTTCCCGCAGCGCTATCTTGGCCCAGTTTTATTATTATTATTATTATTATTATTATTATTATTTTATGTTGGCGAGACGCTGCCGCCACCGCTTCGCCAAGCCGCGGCCGCCGCGGTAGCGTCCCGCCAAAGTAAAAAAAAAAAAAAAAATAATAATAATAATAATAAAACTCGATATGCTTGCATGTTTATTTGACGTTAACACGCGGTTCTTTGTTGTTGCTTTCGCGCGTGCATATAGTGAAAGCGAGACTTCTGTGGGTGCGGGCCGTGAACTCTTGCAACTGCAAGTGCGGTATTTCCCTCACAGACCACCAGGGCGGTCGAAAAAACCTTTGTTCGACCTGAAATGACTCATTTAATCATCCAAAACGGTATGGAACACATTAATTAACTGAAAAATGTTGCATAGTATGCCTTTAATAATCTTTACAGTTTGGTGTTTTATATCATTTATTTATCCATTCATTCATTCTTTTCTTCTAATCTGAGGTTAGGTTGGGAGGGTAATAGGTTCAGGAGGGAGACCCAGACATCCCTCTTGTCTGTGACAATCTCCAGGTTGTATATGATAATGGATCCCAAGGCCTTCCCTGGCCAGGAGTATTATTTAGTCCCTCCAGTCCAGTGGGCTCCTAGTCTGCTCCAGGATCTCCTCCCAGGGGCACGTGAATGGAAAATCTCCAATATAACTTAACTTCATGTAACAGTAACTTCATGAATAAAGAACAGACTTGTTTTAACCAGAAATGCACCAGAGAGACAAAAACCCAGAGCTCCTGTTAAAGTGAGACTTCTTATTTGTCCACAAACTTTATTATTTTAATATTATTTTCTATCTGCTGAGCTCATTGAGCCATTCGGTGGTCAGATGAACGTACAGTAAACAGCAGATACTGTCATTGGAAGTACTTTGCACTGTTCTAACATACTGTATATAGATTACTTTCAAGTTTAATGTTGAAAAAAATTATTTAGAAATTTTTTTCTTTTGTCTTTAGTGGATCTTTTGACTAGAAGACTAAAATACCATAATTTGAACATGACCGATTACATAATTTTAAAATATTAAATCATCAGCTGCTATGATTAGTTACTCAGTACCTGAGTAGCCTTCTTGCAGAAGATTTTTTTACTCTTACTTGAGGAATTTCTTGGCTGACTAATTTTTACTTTTAATTAAGTAGAAATATGTTGAAGCAGTGCTACTCTTGCTTGAGTGCAATATTTGGCCAATCTACCCACCTCTGCTCTTTCTCTCACTCTTTGGTCTGTGTGTCCTGCACGGAGGACGCAGTGACCAAACTGAGGAGATCCTCTCAGATCCTCTTTCCACCACCAAAAACTCTCCTTGGTTCAGGTCAGCGGGTCCAATTCCACAACCTAAACACAGCCTGCCGGGGTACCGGTTCAACTAATTGAAAGGTTTTCTACCTACTAAAGGTCCTTCTGCAAAAGCTTCTCTGAACTCCTGCATTACTTTTAATGTGTTTTGCATTTTTAATTAACTCATCCAAACATGCATTTGAAAAAAGCCAAGGTACTACAGCATATTCAGCTGGAGCAATTATCAAAAACCGATGACCTGCAGCATCTCCAGAGGCCTGAGATGCTGCATCCGTTACAAATCAGTAGAGTTTACTCCTCCAAACCAACCCCAGCTCCACGTTCATTACACGACTGGAAATTAAATGGATGCAAAATGTTTTGCAGACCCATATTAATCAGCTACTAGTGGTAGTTTTCTCACTCAGAAATAAAAAAAAACATCAGAATAAAACATTTTTATTTTTATTTTCTTTAATCATAGAAAGTTGGTTTCATCTCAGAAAAAAAAGGAAAAATGTTAACTTCCACAATGCCTTTTTGTTTTCACATTTTCATTTCTGACTGAGAGCTGAATCAATTTGTCTTGTTTTTGTTTCTTTCTTGATGACATAAATTGACTAAAATAAGACCACTTCTAAGAAAAAAAAAGCTATTGATGTGGAGCCATGGCCGTTGACATTGTTACCATGCAGCTCCAGAACCACCACTGGATCGCCTCACTGCGTTGGGCGAAGATGCAGATGTTCCCAGACTCATAAATAAAGTCGCCCGGGCTTGGCTGACGCGTGAAACATTGGCCTTGGTATTTACAGTCCCCCAGCTATGTGAAATGCAAAAAGCATCATGTTGCTCCAATAAAAAAAAGGGCCTCATCCGAAGAGGGATCAAACTGCTCCGGTTCTGATAAAATAGAACGGGAAGTCGGACGCCGTCAGGGGAAGTCAGACGCAGTTCCTACAGCTGGACGTCCTACTCGGCTTTCTTGGCCTTCCTCTTGCGAGCGCCTTCGCTCAGCTCCTCCTTGGTTTTGAGAGGCGAGGAAGGAGCCGCGGCAGCGTGAGGATGATGGTTGTCCTCCTCGCCGCCCCCCAGAGGAGAGCCGAACAGCAGGTGGCAAGTCCAGGACTCAACGAGGCTGAAGGGGGAGCCGTGGGAGTGGCGGGCCGTCATCACCACCTGAAAGGACAACAAGATCCAGACGCTCGATTAGTTTAATGAGGCTCCGCATCTTCGGGGGTTCCCCAGTACAATAAATCCAAGCTGCAATAAAGATGAAGAGTTTATTTGTCTCCTTTCAGAGTGCTCTGAACGTTTTGGTGCTTTTCTGAACGCAGCGGCTCCGTGCTGACCGATATGTTTGAATGACTGGGGGAAATAAATGGAAAGTAGGCAAGTACGCACTAATAAATCAGATAAAGAGCCCTACGTTGTGACAATTTTTTTTAATCAGTCAGTATACTTATAAACTAAATAAAAATGTCTGTGATTAATAGTGTCTTAGGAAAATATCGACAACTGAAAGCGGATATTTTCCCACCGTCTTCAACGTTAAATCAAGCTAGACATCAGAGTAATGGCAGAGAGAATATTCTAGGATCTTTATCACAAACTGTTATTTCATTAATTTTACCTACTTTAATGTTGTTTTTGACCAACACATGTAAAATAAATCTGAAATTAAACAGGTTTCCAGGGTTTCCTTTTTTTCACCTGTGTGCGGAATATCTTCAAAACTAGAAACATTTTGCCAAGGAGCGATGCTGAAAAACTAGTCCATGTATCTCTGGACAAATGTTTTTTTTCTGTGTCCCTGCAGCAACTAATGCGTGTGATGCAGTTAAGGCTGTAAAATGTACGCTGTGATTCGTAGTAGGTTACAAATTGCTGTGATATCAGCATACCATTTTAAAAAAAAAACATTTATACATGAGTTCTGACTGTCTGGGGATGTAAGTTCCCTTCTTTCTCCACCAGAGGTCTCCAAAGTGCAGTCTGGGGGCCTGGACTGATTTTCTGCGACCCCTCCACCTGCTACTAAGAAATTATTTGTCCCACCAGGACAGGTTGATGCAGATGGAGAGGTTTTTATTTCTTATTTAAGGCAAAAGCTTAAAATCTTTGTACAATTGAAACTGTTTCTATAACCCCACGGTTTACATTCTCTTTAATTTCTTAGTAAATAGGGCCACATCTATCCAATGACTTTTATTCAAACACAGACTTTGGCGCACTAAAATCTGCTTTTATTCATCTAATAAAATTAGCAGAATAAAGCTACTGTTTTCAAAGAACGGCCGACCCAAATCCTGTTATTACTATTGAAAATTTGGCCTTTTTTTCCCCAATTAAGCAAACAGGATGATCATCCTGTAACGAGGCAAATGTGCAAAATGTAAACTTTTAAATTTTTTGGCTCTACAAAAATACACCTCTTTTAATTTGTTTAATCGAAACATTGCATGTTTAGAATTTATGGACCAGGTAAAAAAAAATATATCACAATATAATTTTTGGACAATTTAAATTTTTTTATTAGATTTTTTTTGGCCCTCTAGTACTTTTGGCGTGACATTTTTGGCCACATAACAAAAGGGTTGCTCCCCTCAGTCTGATTGAAATAGGCGAATTAGAGCCTATTATTAGTGTTTTAAATCACACTGATAAAGTCTGTAATGTGCTCTGATCCTACTCATTATACTACATAAAACCTGTACGGGAGTTTATACACATATAACAGCACAACCTGAACGTAAGACGGATATTTGGTACTTATATTGTGTTTTTTTCCCCAATCATTTAAGAATTTGGGTTAGTGTGTGCACGCTAGAGATAGATGGCGTACAAACGAATCCCTCAGTGGGATTTATAAAGCTGTCTGTTTTTCTCCAGAAGTTAATTTCTGATTACAAATGACACAGGCATCTTCCATAGAGGGATATTTTTTGAAGAACCGATATTTTCTATATCTATAAGTTATCTATAACTTATAGATATAGAAAATATCTATATAATATATTCATTAACGTTGTGTCAATCAAACCTTCCTATTGACTGCCGACAAGCTGTCAAGTATTTTTGATCATTAGTCTTTTGCAATGAGCTCCAAGTCTGCGATGGTCTGTTAATATCCACAGATGCACTGCAAAAACAGAACTAAAAATAAGTTGAAATATTCTTGAAATGAGTGTATTTCTACTTTATTTGAGTAGGTAAATTAGATAATCTGCCAATGGAATAAGATTTTTTCCACTTAAAATAGGAAGAACTCATCTCCATCAACTTATTTCAAGTGCAATTATCTTATTTTAGGGGTAAATTACTCTTTCCATTGGCAGATCATCTTATTTACCAGCTTAAATCAAGGACAAATACACTCATTTCAAGAAAATGTTAATTATTTTTAGTTCTGTTTTTGCAGTGTGATCAATTAGATCCAAGCCGAACTGCGGCTGGGCTGCTCCAAAGGACTAAAATTGCCTCTACTGAGAAAGAAACCCACCGTTAGTTAATATTGAAGGACTATTAATCTAAATGTGCATGTTTTACCTTGGCTGTGGCCATGAAGAGGGTGAAGACCAGGATGAGGGTGCTCTTGGACACTGGCAGCCAGTGGGCCTCCTGCAGGGTGAACAGGATCGCTCCGTACAGGCTGGCTTTAGTCGGGCTGCAGAGACGAAGACAGGCAGTTTACTCCTAGAACCTTGGTCTGTGACTGACACCAGGATGTGTATTAACAGAAAACCTCCTTTTCAAGCCAGTAAAATGTAAAAATTTGATATCAAGGCAAAAACAAATATTTTTTTCTCTTAAAAACAACAAAAACCTGTGTTTTACTATGCAAACACTGTTAAGTGCTTATCCTGTGCGCTAAAATATTTTTTTATACATTTTCTAAAATGGGATTTTTCTGAAAAGACAATAAATGTTTTCCTGCCTTCACTTACAATGACATGTTGAGGATCTCGTTAGTCTCGGGCCTCCACACGCCGCGCAGCAGCTGCTCGAAATTGGAAATAAGAGCCACTCCGGATCCTGACAGGATAAAAATAGACAGCATGGAGAAAAATGAGGACAAGAGAAGAAGAAAAAAAGTCAGTTTTGTCTCAAGGCTCCTATTTTAGTCCTGGCAGGGCATCTTTATATCGGCCACAACAGGAGAGGAAGAGACCAGGTAACAAAATCCGACCACGTCTTGTCTCTTTGCTGACCTTATTGTTTTATTAAAGGGGTAAGAACTGCAGAAAATGGGGTTGAAATTCATTCGATCAAAATCATTTTCTTCCTATGACTGATGAGCATAACAACTTTTAACTTTTAACGACCTCTTCAAACAGAACCAGCTCCGATGATTAAAGGAGTCATAGACAGTAACCAAGCAAATCCCCGTTATACAATAAAAATACAGTAATAAACTTTTGAACTCAAAGTAACTTTGCAAAACAGTCGTGTCAAGACGTAATGTGTTGCAAAACGATCTCTCTGCCTGATTGGAAAAAAGATTCCCAAGGAGTAAATGTACAGAAGTGACCAAAAGGCAGAAGGGCTGCGACTGCATGCACAGTTCTGCATGCACCGGTTCTGCATGCACCGGTTCTGCCTGCACCGGTTCTGCCTGCACCGGTTCTGCATGCACCAGCTCTGCCTGCACCCTGGGGTTTCAAGCCACGGCGCATATGGAGATCTCAACTCGGCCTCTTCTAACTTTCTCTCTGACTGAATGCATTTCAAATCAACCAGAACGCTGCATTTGATCTTTCCTTTGACCCAAACATACAGATTCTGCCTGCTGACATGGCAAATCTGTCATTATTGGAGCAATTTTAAGCACCCAGAACTTAAAATATGTGCTTTTTCTGCTTTCTAACTAAACAAAAATAGGAAAATGTGCGAAGAGGAGGAGAAATAGGTTGTAAAAAGCAGGTAAAAACAGCTTTGAAGATATGTGACATCATCATGCTATAGGTTTGGTCATATGCAGACCCCTTCAAGAAATTTTAACGAAATTGAAACTAAATTAATTTAAGTTTCTAAATTTAATTTAGAAACTTAATTCAAAAAGTGAACCACATTATATAGATTAATTACATGAAGACTGTTTTTCAGGCTTTGTTTCTATTAATTATGATGATTTTTGCTTCCAGGTAATGACAACACAACATTTAAGGTTAAAATGTTTTGGGCTTGATGAAGACGATGTTTGAAACCTGCTTAAAGGTTATTTTCCAGACGGGCTTTTAATCTGACACCTCACTGAAAAGCAAACTGTAATTTATTGAAAATTCCTTTGTATCCTATGACTTTTAAACTTTACCCATAAAAATACAGTTCATCATTGATTGATTATGCTTATACTTCAGGTCAGAACATTGACAATGTGAACTGTAAATTAATTTAGTTTTAATCTATGCAAGCTCAACTTTTAGCCACTAAAAGAAGGAACTTGTTCAAATGACTAAAACAGAGCAAGCGTAACTAAAATACTCAAAATGCCAGAGGATTTGTTTTTCAATGAATGCATACTCATACCTTATGAGGGATTTCTCAACATGTACAATGCCTAAACTGCTAATCTTGTTCAACTAACGCAAAGGTCTTGGAGGATGATGTGGATGTGAAAACCTGAGAGTAAATTATTTTGGGTCTGAGTAACTGAGATTTAAATGCAAAAAAATATATAGATTTTGCATAAAAAACTGATGTTCACATACAACAATTCTTACTTTTGCTGCAAAGAATAAAATAAACACAATAAATTGTAACTACAACATCTTGTGTACATCTGTAGCAAGTTTGGTGTCCACAAAATAAGCATTCTACATGTTTAGATTGAAATTGAATTGTTTTGTGCCATTTTGGCACAATGTTTGAAATTTGCATCTTTTTTTTTTTAAATTGATAATGTGGAATGCTGTAATATATTTATTAGATACCATTCTACAGGTGTCTCCAATGAAGATCTGGACATATAAGTGTGTGTTGGCCTCAGTTAGTCTGCTACAAGTGCGTTATTATTGCTAACGAGCTCAAGGTCCCTTGAAATGGGGCTCTCGGGTTTAGGGGGTTACGGACTGACTGCCACCTTCAGCAATTTAAAACACACGGTCTGATCCGTCCGACGGCTTTTAGACGCCAATGGGCAGCAAAAAGCACCGACCTTTGACGTATCCAACGATCACCATGATGAAGTAGCCGTGGTGGTAGGCGTGGTGGGCGTGGTGGACGCCTGCGGCGATCTTACGGGTGCGGACGACCTCCTTCAGAGCGACCAGCACTAGCTTGACGGGCAGGAAGGCCACGCACTTGTAGAAGAGGTTCAGGGGGCAGTAAAAGATGAGGTACCTGTTTGGGATTTTGACACAGAGGTATGACAACAGTGTAATCATTTACAATATTACATAATCTTACGGAAGAGGATTAGGGTCATTCAAAAAAATAATAAAAGTCTATTGAATTATGACTTTTTTCTCAGAATTCTAAGATTAAAGTCAGAATTCTGACTTTTTTCTCAGAATTCTGAGATTAAAGTCAGAATTCTGACTTTTTTCTCAGAATTCTGAGATTAAAGTCAGAATTCTGAGAAAAAAGGTCAGGATTGAATAGACTTTACGTCCATTAAATTTTTTTTTTTAATCTATTTAATTCTGACTTTTTCTCAGAATTCTGAGAAAAAAAAAATCAGAATTCTGACATTAAAGTAAGAATTCTAGCTTTTTTTCATCCGAAAAAAATCTTTCTTTTATCTTTTAATCATCTTTCTTTTCAGAATTCTGAGATTAAAGTCAGAATTCTGAGAAAAAAGTCAGGGTTGGATAGACTTTAGGGCCATTGAATTTTTTTAAAAATCTATTCAATTCTGACTTTTTCTCAGAAATCTGAGAAAAAAAATCAGAATTCTGACATTAAAGTCTGAATTCTAACTTTTTTTCATCGGAATTCTGACTTTTTTTTCAGAATTCTGACTTTTTTCTCAAAATTCTGAGATTAAAGTCAGAATTCTGAGAAAAAAGTCAGGATTGAATAGACTTTTATTTTATTTTTTTGAATGGCCCTAATCCTCTTCCGTATAATCTGATCTAATCATGAAAAACATCAGAATTTCAAAGAGTTGAGGTCTCTGGTGGGTTCCTGGTTGGGTTTTATAGCTGTTTAAATAATTTGCTTCAAGGAAGTCTAACTTTTATTTCCTTTACCAATAAATAAAGTTTACCAATAAATCTTCTTTCTGGTATCTACAATGTATATTGTCTCAAAAATCATGGCCACTGAGTAAATTATCGTGGTGACAAACAGATCTTTGATTGCTGACCACTCAGATGGACGGGTTTCACTCACCAGACAGCTGAGGCCAGCAGGATGTGGCTGTTGTACTGGAAATAGTCGAGGGGGCTGCTCCCGAGCATGATGTCCGCCAGGATGTAACTACCGAAGCAGTAGAGCATGGCGCAGAGCCAGGAGGCCACGGGACTCCTGCGCGACACCTCCACCGAGCCTGCAACACCAGCGGAAAACAGGGCTTTAACAGGGACGTATCAGAACATCTGGACGACGGGGAACCAGAAAACTAAAGGGCCAAACTGGGAAAAAAGATTAAACAGGGTTTAATAAACAAATTTGATTCATTCTGATAAAAAAAAACATGGATGAATGGAAATTAAACAAATAAAAAAGGTTTTACTTTGGTGTCTCCTAGTGGTAAAATAAAAACATGACATGCTCCAGGTGCACCCCAAAAGAGTTAAATCTTTATTAGACAATGACCCCAAATCCTCCTTGTCACATTTATAAAACTTCAAAATATCTGCATTCAATATATGTATTATATTTATTATATAGCTTCAAAAATATATGTATTATTTTCTAAATATCAGATATCTATACACCTAAAATTGATCTTCCATTTGAAAAATTAGACCTGTAGTAGTTTAACCTGGTTGGTAATTAGTTGCTGTTTTTATTTGAGATTGCATTGAGAAGTTTGCGCTTCTTGTCTTCTTGTCTTGTGTTACTCACAACCGTAGTAAAAATATTATCAGAGGGTCCCACAGGCCCCTGTGAGCTGTCCACACCCAGCCTTGTGTTTCAGGTCCCGCCCTGATAGAACAGTTCATAAGGCAGGACTAAAATACCCTTCTGCTGAACCTGACAAATATCCAGAGTAAAATACAGAAGGTAACTAAAATCACAGCGAGGATATGTAAAGAATACAGTGTGGAAGTAAGGCATGTTTCTGATTGGCTGGCGATGATCCATTAAAGCTAGAGTTGGTAATCCTGTTGGGTACTGGGTGAAATTGTCCTCCAACATTATGTAACCAGTTGCATAAATGAACTTCTAGCATTTATGTATCCGGTTAGCTTAGCGGCTAGTTTAGCGGTTAGCTTAACAGTTAGCTTAGTGGTTAGCTTAACAGTTAGCTTAGTGGTTAGCTTAACAGTTAGCTTAGTGGTTAGCTTCGGTGTTAGCCGTTCATTGTAGCTCCGCTGCTCTCACCGTAAACTTTGAACATGGCTGAGAGTACATGAACCACGTACAAACTTATGAGAAGAAGAAAAAGGGGAAACTTCAGGAAAAATCGCCCATTCTACCTTTAAAATCCTCCATAAATGACCCGTTCTGAATCCAGCTACGGTCAATGGAGACAGAGAGGAGTACACATCATGTTGCTCTACTTTTACATGCCACTGTTGAAACAGAGAGAAGGTAAAATGTTTCTGAGGTGAAATTACCCTCGGTGTCACCCAATTTCAGCTCCACGCTGGAGGTTTTGTGTGTGAATGTTGTTCATACTTTCACAATCACTGAATATTAACTTGTCTGTTTTTTAAATCTTATTCTTTTCCTTTTTTGTTCGTTTTTTCACATCTCCTCGTGATCATTGTTTCTGTTTTTACTATCAACTTATTCTGTCACTCCGTTGAACTCGTTTTACTCTCTCTGTCCCTGTTAGAGCTCAGTTTTGAACACTTTTTGTCACAATCGGGCCATTTTACCTCCATTTATTTACTGTAGTGTCTCTATAGAGATGCTATTGCAGCACAGATTCAATGGTTGCAGGAACTCAACGCTGAGTGTTTGATTTCATTTTAGGATAAAAAATTTGAGCCGTGTTGGAAGAACAGGAAGTTGTTTCTAACAGGGATCCTGGTGTGGGAAATTAAAAAATAATCACGACGTGGAACAAAAACACATTCATGCAACAACAGACTAATTACATAAAAAGATAACTATATTTGTGGAGCAGAGCACTTAGGAACAGAGTGTGTGCAGTTAATTAAACGATATACGTGTCAGTGTGTAGGACCCAGCAAGATCCCTGGGGTTGTCAGGATCTCCAGGTGTTTGGGTTTTTGGATTTCTCTCTGTTTTTTCCTGTTCACATTTCATAGTTGCTCACATTTCATTTCATACTCTTGTGGATTATGCTCTTAGTTAATTTCTTTGTAACATTTTTTCTAATATTTCCTGTTAGATTCTTCCAAGTGTTTCCGTTTCGGTTCCTGCTCATTTAGCTCCTCCCCTCAGGTCGTCTGTCATCACTGGTCTCAGCTGCTCCTCGTCTTCTCCTGATTGCCTTCACCTGTCTCTGCCTCACTTTTCACCCACACTTTCCTCTGTATTTAAACGCCCTGGTTTTCATTTCTGGTTTCTTCTGCTGACTTTATGCTTCCTGTTGCTTCATTGCTCTGACAAAAAAAAAATTATATTGTTTATCATTTTGTTTGCTTGCTCTGGTCCTCATGCCTGTCAAGTTTTTTTTAAAGTCATTATTAAAAATTCTTCAACCATAAAGATGACATGGACGCTCCATAGATCAGTCCTAAATAGATTGCGAGATGGTTCCAGCTTTAACATTTGAAGGAAAACTGGTCTAGAAGCATGACAGAAAGCAGCAGTCCTGTTAAATCTGGCTACCGTATAGAAACACTTGCTACCTTATGTTAGGAGGACACCGTCTGAACCTGACTGCTCAGGTAAGTTGAGGGATTCACATTTCCAGTCCTGAACTGTTTTAGCAGGTCTGCCGGGAGCATATTGATGATTCTGGATTCATGTTCTTCAACAGAGGGAACATTTAATGTGCAACAAATCATTTTATGCTGCTGAGAACTGTAGGGGAAGTTTTGCCTGTGCAGAGAACCCAGTAAACCAGGCTGATCAGGCGAAACGTCAGTGATAGAGAGGAGGGAACCTCAGGGTCTCCTCTGTGGGTTTAACACATGATGCGGTTTTATTGTCTTCATGTCCGTTAGACTTCATCGTCATCACTGCTCCAAAGAAACTCAATAAGTTGTTTATATCCCTGCTGCTAATTGCAGAGTTTCAATCTATTCGTTTTTAGATGGCTGTTCCTGTTTTATGCACACGTACGGATGCACATTTGCACACTTCTGGGTCACCCTGCTCAGTTGTGCGTGTCATTAAATCTGAGCGAGCCATTTTGCCTCACTTTCTCCCTTACTTGCTGCTGATACACCTGAATTTCAACACAATACAGGATAATTCTGCTCTGAGTCATGACGATGAAGTCTATCGATGTGGTTCTGAGTATGTGAGTAATGCCTTTAGAGACGTTTCAAGGTGTTACTCGATTGTATCTGTTGCTTTATGTCTGTTGGCTGTGCTGTTCTTTTTGCGTCTCTTTCCAGGTGATGGAGCAGACGGAGGACGTTTTATCATTCTCTTCCTTTTATCTCTTCTTTCTTTCACCTCTTCTCTTTCTTTTTTTTCTCTTCTTGTTCTTCCTTTACTCTCCTACTTTCCCATTGTAGTGTCCATATAATTTGAAATTCTCCCTGCAGGAATCACAATAAAGCTATTTACATGCACAAATCAAGCGGAGCATTATGGCGAAAGCTGTTTGCTCCACTTGTGAAAGCAAAATCTGTCGAGCTCTATTTGGCATTAAGATATCAATTCTTATTGCTACATTGCTAGACAGGACACTGGAATAAAAAAAAAAAAAGAGACGTTTCAGGAACGTCAAACTGAAAAGAAACCAAAGACTGCTGTTCACCTGGCCCTGATCCTTTTCCTCTTTGTCAAAAAAAAAATGCAGCAGGAGGTGATTAAAGTCTGTATGAACGTGAACCTCTAGGAGGAACCATAAAGAGCATTTTAAATGTTCACATGTGAAGCGTACGGCTTTAAAATGGCTTTACAGATAATAATTTTAGACTTGCTGCTGCTCCGCCATTAAAACTGAGCCGCAGGAGCAAATCTCCTGCAACAGGTGGGTGGGGGTGCTACGGTTGGACTGGTGCTCTGCGTGAGAGCAATCCGATCTTTGAAAATGCTGCTCTGCCTATAAATACATTCAGCTGCACTCCTCCTCCTGACCTCTGACCCCACACTTGTCTGTCTGATGTTCCTGCAGCCTGAAAGACTCATTCATGGCGTCCCGCAGCGAGGACTCCGCCTCTCTGATGGCGGAGGACTCGAGGCGATCTCACACATGCTGCCATGGCAGCGAAACACATTTGACTGTCAAATTAATGCCGTGAAAATAAGCTCGGGTTCAGGATATAAACCGAGCCCTGACGCTGCAGAGGATTTTCACTCTGAAGCGCTCAGCACCATGTTAATAAAACAAAAACCCTGCCTCTTTATATAACTGCAGCAGCTGTGTAAAACCTGCTTAAGTTGCCAACAAGGCACCATGTCCAGGAACTCAGGGGTTCTCCTTAGAAGTGGTAAAATGTTTCCAAGGACCCCTTTAGATTCCTCATGCTGATAGTATTTTTAAACAGCCTTTTGTACTGTTAAATACATTAGGAATTATATATTTAAAAAAATATATATATAAATACACCTTATATTAGAGATTTGGTGGAGATTAGACCCTCATTCTCTATAAAACCAAACTTGATACAACTGTTGTCTTACTTCCTAATTTTAGCTGATTTGGCTTTTACCTTACTTGATGAAGTTTAATTAAATATTTGTCCATTGTATTACTTAGCTCAACCTCCTCAGGCATGACAACATGTGTTTCACAGACCACCAACCCGTGGTTTGTGGACCCCCCGCAGTCTGGGGACCCCAGTCTGAGGGCCGCTGCTACCAGAGGAACTACCATAGGAAGTAGCATTGCGTCAACAAATAACTGGACAGACCAAAGGCGAAAAAACCCAAAGTCAAGATTATCACTATAAGCATAAGTATTATATATTTTCATTTTTTCTACTCTTCATGGCCTAACACTGGAAGTGGAAACCAGCTGATCAGATAGTCAGGCTATCTGCTCCCTCAGAGTTTTCACTCAGCTTGCCTTACAGACAGGCTGCATATAAGACGGCCACCTGTAGGAAATTTGACCAAACAGCCAAATTAATGGCGGAGAAGAGTTTATGAGTCTTTTTCAGCCAGCTGACCAGCACTACGGAGCAACATGTGGGGGAGGGGGGAAGGAAACTCCTCTTAAGGCCCATTCATACCCTACGTTTGGCCTGCACGTCCGTATTTCTGTCCGTGCGTTCTATCCGTTGAGTCCTTCATACCGCCGTCCGTTGAGGTGCGCAATAACCAATATTCCCTCTAGGTGGCAGTGCTGAGCGCCAATGATTCGTCACTGATCAAACACGGCGACGGTCCAAGTTGAATTTGCTCCGTAAGTAAACTTTTTGTTTGTCCCTGTGCCCCGGACACGACACATCATATGTGTGGGTAGTTGCGGACAAGCTCCGCAAGACGTTCCTCGAATCCCGCCATTGTTTAAAGCCCAGAATTACAACCTTCTTTGTGATTTTGTTGACATTTTGTACTACAAACTCAATAGCGCCCCCACCGTTTCCGGTAGTATTGCTCCGTATTGATCCGTTTCGTCCGTAAGCGTAAGCTCCCAATTTTCGTGTCAAAGTACGGACGAAATCGACGGTTAGAACGTATGAAACACTCCACACGTATCCGTATCCGTCTTTTACGTGAGGTATGAATGGGCCTTTACGCGCTTTACCAGGCATCTCATTTGAAAGCCTCAATAAACCTTGATACCAGTTTAATTGACACTCGCGTAAAATCAAAGGAGGTGTTCTTAAAATTAATTCCCGATACATGTCGTCTCAATGTTCTTTCCAAAGTCAGACTCCATCAGATCCTCCAGGTTGGTGAGAAAGTTTCCTCTCTAAGGAAACCCAGCAGGTTGCATCAAGTCTCTCCAAGCAGCATTCACTCCTCCTGAAAGAGCGTAGAGCCACAGTGGACAGTCGTCTGCATTGTTGATGGCTTTGCAGCAATCCCTCATACTGAGCATGCATGAAGCGACAGTGGAGAGGAAAACTCCCCTTTAACAGGGAGGAGAACCTCCAGCAGAACCAGAACCAGGCTCAGTGTGAACGCTCATCTGCCTCCACCCACTGGGGCTTAGAGAAGACAGAGCAGAGACACAGAAAGCACAGAAGCTCACATTGACCCAGGAGTACTTTCTATGGTAGAGAAGACGGAGCAGAGGGGATTTATTAGTTCCTTTCTAGTGTCAAACTAAGAACCTGTAGCCTTTTAAATCCATAATAACACCACAACAACAGAAATATAACAGCAACATAGAATATTCTGCAACTTTTACTGAATAATTGGTCATAATATTGGTCTCCCCGGTACTTAACCGAAACACGAAGGCTGTGGGGAAAACCTGAGCCACGAGGACTAAAGGATTACAGCTAAAACATTCAAACTGTGCAAGCTGCCATGAACAGATGTGAGAGAAAGCCGCTCTTCCTCATTTCATGTCCCAGAGAACCAGAGGGACGCAGATAACGGCTGGACCTTCATGTCAGGACTCAGGATAAACGTTTGTATTTAGATCGGACACTTTCTTCATGTTTAAGGCTCGGCTTAATTAACAGATCCCACCAGGGCCCAGTAAAGTGCAACACGGGGGGACTTTAGAGGCACTTTGACTCTTGTCTATTTCAGGCTCTTCTATTTATTGCTGGCATGCGCAGGCCTTCTCTTCTCTCGGGTTTCACCCTCCTGCAGGGTCCCTCGCTCAAACAGGCCGAATCCAGGAGAAAAGCGAGCCAAATATGAGAGGTTTATCCTTCTCTGCTGCTGCAGCTTATGTAACAGGTCATGCTTTATAAGGAAAGGTTACAAATTCATCTGCAGGACTATTCAGCCAAAAATAAAGACCAGTTTCTGGCCACGACTGCATTAAAATATCTGGCTGCCTTCATTTGAATTCCTCTAAAATGCAGCAAAGTTGTTGTTTTTTGTGTTTTTTTAGTCTCATTTCTGGAGAGTGGAGCCCGCTGATGGACTCTGTGTTATTGTAGCTGTATTAAGTGAATAAAGAGTTCTGTTGGCAGCAAACTGGAAAACTGTCAAAGCACTCACCTGGCTCGTATTTGAGGTAGAGGATGGAAACGATGTAATAGGCGACATCAAACACCGGAAACATTCCCATCTTGGAGAAAGCGTGGGCTAAATCGCCCAAATTAAGAACTGCCAGCACGTTTTCCATGTTGCCTCTCTGGTGAACAGAAACCCTCTTTATTCCCTGTTTATTACAATAATTATTATTATTAATTATGTCCCAGCTGCGCAGTCTCGATGAAAAGCTCCCCTATCAGCCCAGAGTCCACCGACTCTCTCCACCAAGCCCCCCAGTCTCCAGAGTGAGCGCCTGCGACGCTCAGGCGCTCCTATTAATACCACCCATGTCCACAGCCTCTCAGCCGCATCCTCGTCCTCCTCTGCGCTCCATCCCAGCTGCTCCACTGTTCAGGAAGCACAACAACAGCCGCGTCCTCCTGTCTGGATCCCAATCAGCGGCGAACCGGGCCACACGGAGCTGCTGGAGGGGTTAACGCCGCTGCGGATCGCAACAAAGCCCGGGACGCGTGTCCAAGCTTAACGTGGCCAGCGATTATTTCAGTGTGATAGAAAATAAATAAATCATAATTAGAAAAAGAAAGAAAGAAAGAAAAATCCGGATCAGACGATGCTCCATCGAGTCTCACATCTAGATCACTTAATCCCCACCTAAATGTTTATTTTACCCCGAAAGATGTTCTAATGATGGACTGGGTGGTACAGAAACAATAAACTGTTATAAATATCATTAAATCCATTTTACGTTTTTGTAAAATGATTAATTTTATTCGTTTATCTTTTGTGACGCTAATGTAAATAGCAGTAATATTTGCTCTCCACTAGAGGGCGACAAAATATCTTTTATTTCTCCAGAATGACCGAGTCTAAGGTTTATGGAGGACCAAAAGTGTCAGAATAAAAAAAATATATATAACAGCAGAAATAAGATTTTATTTGGTCCAATAACCACGTGAAAAATGACAACTATACATTTATACTTATTGATATGTCTTTATTTAAAATATCCCATTATGGTAATTTACTTTACCAAATACAATTTACCTCACAATTATATTTATTTTTTCTCTATTTCCAAACAAATTTTATTTAAACATTTGATTTTAATTTTGGCTGTTTATAAATAAATGTTTTACTTTTATTTATAGATGCATTTATGTTTCTTTTACCTTTTTGAATTTTGTTATTTTTTCCCCCCAAAATGCATTTTATTCCCATGTATTCTTTTTACATTTTTGTCTCATTTTTTACTTTTCCTTATATATTTCTGCCTCATTATTTTTATATATCGTTTGGTGGGTCAGCTACTATTAGTCACTCAAAAAGAAGATGCAGGGTCTTTGTGCAGCCTGTGGAGCATGCTTGCGCTAGAGGAGATGACCCAATGAAGGGTCAGGTTATAAAATATTTGTCAAAGTAAATAAATGGGATATTATAAACAAAGACATATTAATGAATAGTAGTGACAGACTATGCAGATTAACTAAGATTGTTGAAATCAGATCAGTGGAGATATGCTTCTCGGCAGAGGCGCGTAAAACGTCACTTGTGCCTTACAGTCTAAACTCAGGACAAAGGAAACCTGTTACGCTTCCAGAGCGTTCTATAATCCTATTGGCTACAGACCCGAGTACGTCAAGAAACCAGGAAGTAAAGCGGTTTTTTTGTGATGAGAAGAAAATGCTGGGGGATCTTTTAATATTCGGGTAAATTTATGATTGTGTTTGGATTAATTACAACAGAACAATTGTTTCAGATAAGTTTGTGTGGCCGTGTTGTTGTTTTAGCCGGAAAGCATAATTGGATCCGTGGAAGCGCCACTGCCAGCTCAGCAGCTAACGGCAGCGCTAGCTTACCGGTGAACAACAACAACAACAATGGCCGCTAACAGTGACGGTTCCTGTGTTTCTGCCCTCCGTTTCTCTTTAGGACGCTGCTGGTGAACGCGGGAGCCGTGCTGAACTTCAAGCTGTGAGTTTAGCTGCTTGTCTGGGTGTGTAGAGGCTAAGCTAACCGGCTAGCGTTAGCCTGAGGCTAGCCGCTGATGCTCTGCTTGTTTGTGTTTGCTCCCCCAGGAAGAGGAAGGAGGCGCATGGGTTTGGAGATGAGTCCGGAGCTCCGACGACAGGTCTGCAAGTGTGGGAGAAATTCTAAAATAGCACATGACAGTGCATCTGGGTTAAAATGGCACTGAATAGTTCATGAATTTGGTATTTTTTAGTCCATAAGGCAACAAGTATTAAAAACCCAACATTCAGCTTCTCATAAACTCAGAGTTTTACACAAAAGTATTAATAAATCTTTGGCTGGGGCTCCTTTTGCATGAGTTGCTGCACCACTGCAGTGCCACAGCGGTGTTGCTTTGCTGGGTCTGGTGTCTTCCACCTTCCTCATGAGGTTCAGGGAGTTTGCTGCTTCAGGGTGAGGATCCCTTTGTAATTATTACCCAGGTATTTGTTCTTTTAGCCTGCTGGAGTCATTGTCAGCGAAGAGACGCATAAAGTGGGCTGTAGTCTTTCTGGTGGACGGCGGTTCTGACTTCAGACCTGATAAAATGCTGTGAAGCAGCAGCAGATGATGATGAGGCTCCCCAGATCATCGCTGACTGTCAAAAACCCCGTAATGAACATCAAGCAACTTGGATTCTGTGCTTCTCTAATCTTAATACTCCTTTACCTCTTAACCCCGAGGGTCTATTGTCCAAAGCATTCATACTCATACTTTATAAGGCATTTCTCAACTTGTACAACACCTAAACTGCTAATCTTGTTATCAACTAACATAAAGGTCAAAATTATTCTGGGCCTGAGTAAATGAGATTTAAATGCCCAAAAAAAATCAATTTCGCATTAAAAAAATAAACAGATGGTTACATACAAAACTTCTTACTTTTGCAGTAAAGAAGGAAATCAACACAATAAATTCTAACATCTAATTCCAACATCTTGGTTACATCTGTGGCCAGTTTGGTTTCCACACAACAAATAATTGAGAAGTTCTTCATGTTTAGGTTGAAAAGAAATCCAGGCGGAACCCAAACTCTTTTGTGTCATCCTGGCAAAATTTTTGAAACTTGGACCTTTTTTCTTGAAATTGAAAATGTGGGATGCTGTTATATATTTGGTAGATGCTTTTGTAGAGGAGTCTCACATGAAGATCTGGACATGTGATAAGTGTGTGCCGGCCTCAGTTGGTCCGCTACAAGCGCGTTACTTTTTTCTTTTTTTTTTTCTTTTTTTTTAACTTGGGCCTGCGGGGCTGGATCTGGGGTGCGGTACCCTACGTCTCACATCAGAGACGGCAAGGAGGGCTGACCTCACTGACCGGGGTCTAGCGGTGAGGAGGTGCAGATGTCCGGGATGACGTAGGGCTAGACAATAATTCAATAATATTTAATCGATAGACGTAAATCGATGATAGGAAAACAAGGGTCAATAAAAAGTTCAATAAAAAAACTGTTTTCCTTCCAAGTTCCAAAAACCCAAAATTTTCCAAGAAACAGGTGGTTTGTTTCTTGAACGCACTTCTGACTTGATTGTTTGAAAAATATTTCCAGCAAAAATATGGACAAAATAACTAAAAATATCTTACAACGTAGATGAAAATGAGCTTAATCTGATGTTACAGCTTCCAAAAAGTGGTGAACAAATAATTTTACTACCTGCCCTCGTCACGTTGGACATTTGACCAATAAAAAGCCACCTCCACCACGCCCTACCATGTGTTCTTAATCTCTTAAATTAATGGGAGGGTCTGAAAATTAACAACGTAATCCAAACAATTCTAAATATAAAATTATAGATTATTGGTTTCAAACTATCTTAAATATATTATATCTGTCCAGAGAAAAAAAAAAACTAAATGTTTTTGTCAGGATTTGTCCTGATGAACCCGAACATTACCACACACACACAGAGCTTCGTTTTATCAGTTTTATTGATTGAGATGAGTTGTGGAGGAAGGAAACCAGAGTCTGTTACCAGGATGGAGCTGATGAATGCTGGCGGACTGGAGAGGGAGCTGGAGAGCCAGAGAGCGCTGGAGAGCTGCGGGTGCTGAGACAGGAAGCCTTCAGAGCCGGAGAGAGTTTGTGGAGTAAATCCAGCAGGGAGAGTTCTAGAGACACAGGAGTAGAAATCCTCTAGCAGGCAGACGTGGGAAAATCTCTGGTTGGCAGACTAGGGAGAGATGACGCTCAGACAGACATGGGAGAATCTCTGACTGAGGGCATCAGATGATTGAAGATGGACCGGCGGTGAGAAGCTGACTGAGGAGGGTTTACATGGAGAGGCTGGCTGCTGATTAAAAACTGACAGGTGTAGATGATTAGTGGAGGGAGACAGAGCGGGGCAGGAGGAGGAAGGCCATAGAGAGTTCCTGAGACTGGCAGGCCAAAACTGCCTCATGGCAATTTTAACTTGTGATTTATATTCTAGCCTATCATGTAGGTTAATATTACAGTCATTACATCCTCTCAACCAATCACAACGCAGACCCAGGAACGCTCCGCCCCCTTCGAAGAGTTCAGAGAGCACACGTTCTTTTTTCTTTTTTAAAAACCTGTACATTTGGTAAAAAGTTGAATAAAGGGTTGAGTTTGAATTCTGAGTTTGTGTCTGTATTTAAAAATAAATTTGCAAAGCAACAGCATAAAATAACCAGGGCTGCATATAAAATATGTGTTTTGAGTTTGTTGGTAATTATTGATATCGATCAATATAATTTCAAATTTATAATATATATCGTCCAGCCCTAGGATGGCATTGCTCCTGTTTTTTCCCCATGGCACGTCTGAATTATCAGCTGTTTTATTGTAGTTTAAACTACCTCCTCCTCCAGCATCTCCCACTGCTAAACTAATCTACTTACTCTAGCTCTGTTATTGGATATTAATGAGGGATAAACTAAAACCTTTGGGTTTTTTACTGGTGATGTTTATATACCGAAGAAACCTTTTAGATGAGTTAATCACCTGGATATTTTTCTGCCCCCCCGCCGGCTGATAGGTGACAACATCAGGGAGTTCCTCCTCAGCCTGCGATACTTCAGGATCTTCATCGCTCTCTGGAACGTCTTCATGATGTTCTGCATGATCCTGTGAGTGACCCTCTGTCTGTTTCTGGACTCATTCACTGACGCTTTAATCTTCTTCGCAGCACGATGTGGTATGGACTTTTCTAACCAAACAGATGTGTGTGTTTTTTTTGTTTGTTTTTTTTTCTTTTTACAGACTCTTTGGATCATGATGATCGTCTATAAGGCGCCTCCGTGAGGATTTGAGATTTTCCGGCCCAGATGCTCCAAACCTCTGCGTGCTGAGGCACTCCCGCTTCTCCGACCCTTTTAATTGCAATAACTTCTCATGTTCAAATCCCTGAAGTTTCAGCGACCGTCGGTCTGAATCGGGCGTCTGGGATCGTATTTACTTTGCTCTCATGTTGGATCTCCTCAGCTTCATGTGTCGCCTCCGTGTTGGAAGATGTTTTTTTTTTTTTTCTGCGCTGCGATCCAGTTTTATTCCTACGCAGAACGCTCCTTGTGCACGGTTCTGACTTCAGGTAGATTTAAACAAAACAAAAAAAAGAAAAATAAATGTCAGCACTCGTGGGACCCGCGCTCTTCGTTTCTGTTGCGGCACGTTTTATTCGTCTGATGTGTGAGAAGTTTCAGATTTGAACATGTTCCTTTAAAAAGCTGTAAATGTAACTTGTTAGGGGGGGGAAATGCTGTATAAACACTATATTGTAAAGGTCCTCATTCCTATTAAAAATAATTATTTCTACTGTTTTCAGATGTTTTTGGACTCATTTAATGGGTATAAAAAGAAAACTACATCCATCCGTTGTCTTCTACACATCTGAGACATAAAAGCAAACATAAAAATATGGTTTGAAACGTTTTGCAAAGATTTGACGAGTTCCTCTGACATGTAGGGGAACAGCTGTGAAGGCCGAGCTGAATAAAAGGTTTCTGGTCTGTAGCTTTGTTATTTATTTTGATTGTTATAAAGTCAAAGCACCTATAAAGAGTGTCGTCACTTTCTTTGGAAGACATCTACACATTTATTCAGCTGCTTATTTAATAACGGGCCTTTGGGATAGAAAAGATTTCTCCATAAAGAGAAGCACATTAAATAAAAAAAAATTAGACTACGCACACGCTCCAATCAGAGACAGTATTACATTTATTTTAAATTACCTTCAACGCTAGGAAATACACAAAGCAACAGAAATAGTGTATAAAAAAAATCTATACAAGCATTTCGACAAGCAGTACAATAATCAGTTTGTTATTCTCAGTGTGTGTTTGTGTGTTGATATTATGTGAAAATAAATGTAATGGTTGGAAAGAGACGAGACCACAGGCAGTTACGTCATCTGTTGTGGTTTATTCAACAGATAATTACTGTGGTTTAGTAATGTTTAAGTAATGGTTTAGTAATGGTTCACTAATGTGACTGTAGTTGACTTGTTTTTACTGCAACTAGTTTGAGCGCCACAGCACTAGTTTGATTTCTTTTTTCTTTTTTTACAGCACAGCTTGTTTGTTTGAGAGACCGACGGAAAAATCCGTCCGTTTTCTGTCCAGCAAAGTTTAAAATAACAGCAAAACTTGTACAACCCTCTTGGTTTTATTCCAGTTTGAAACAGCTGAAGCTCCTCTTCTGAACAGTTTGCTCCCGTGGGTTTTAAGTGCACAGTTAGTTTGATACGCCTTAGTAATCCATCTCTGGTTCGTCGTTGTCATAAACATCTGTGGAGGGGGGGCAGATAACAGAATGAATAAACGAAGAGTAGATTTTCATTTGGTTTTAAAATGTAATACAGAATGTGAAAATGTTAGAGAAAATCCACATCTTACTGTCAGGGTTGTCCACGTCATCATAAATGTCTCCTTCCCTAAAGAGAAACGATTGTTCAGCAAAGAGCAACGTTGCTTTTAAGTCTTTAATCACTCAGATAATTAACTGTCGTCAATTAATAAAAAAAAAAGGTGAGCAAGGAATCTACAGTGAAATTAGAAAAAGTGCATGCTCACATAAAACAGACGTATTATAATATCCTCCAGATCATTAAAAACAGAATATCTGCACTATATTTAAATCTATATCTGACCAAAAAAAACTTTCACATTTTCCTTTATTGGTTTTCAATCAATTTATTGTAAATTAACTTGTAGGTTTATTTATTTTTATATATCTATGTATAGGAAATAATTCTAAATAACAAATGAGGAAGATTTACTCACATTGGGAGTAGGAAATGTTTCGGCACGTATCCGTCTGTGAAAGGAGATAAAACACACATCCATTTATCATCGCACCAAATTTATCCTTTGCACTTTTACAAGAACCAATTTACTGCTAATGGTGTTTATACAATCTGCCCTGAAGTGGAAAATAATATGAATGCATGAAAGGTTGTAAAAGCAGGCAATGATTTACTCTATTAGGAACAAAGTTAAGTTAACGACCCGCTTGTTTACTCTGTCCTACACGTAGTAAATTTTATCTTCTGTTGGTTTATCTGTTTTTTATCTGTACTGTTTTTATTTGTATTTTATCACCTTGTAATTGTTCTGCACTTTGTATGAAAGCGCTTTATAAATAAATAAATAAAATAAACAAAGTTATTATTATTAAACAAATCTAGCAGAAACCAGATTAAGACACATCACCTTTTCTTCAAAACTTATTTTAGGTCAGATACAGTTAGCAGAAATACTTATTTTTCTTAATTCCTTGATTAGTCAGAGGGATAATTGTTTAGCAATTAATAATTTTTTTCCAATAAAGTTCTCTAATTTCAGCATTTGTAATAATCTAAGACCACTTTCCTTTGGGCAGTCTGAGGATAACGTTGTGGCTTCATAAGCTTCCACACATTTCAGTGAAATTGAGGCATTACGCGTATGAAATCATAGCAAAACCTAAAGAAATCAGGAAGAGAGCCGTGTGTTTTTTAGCCCTGGTTCCTCTTTGGATATTTACAGCCATCATAACATGCAAACACCATGTGAATGTGCGGCCATGGTGACGTTCAGGAAGAAGAGATGATTACCCAGAGTCAAATATGTCCTGCAGCGGCATGAAACGAGAGGCCGCTCAGAGAGGAGGAAGCCATTAGCCCACACAGAAAGATGGTATAAATGAAGACAGGTTTCTCTTTGTTGCAACCAGGGACAAGGACCTTAGTTTTTTTTGGAGACATGCTTCATGGTCTGATGAAACTAAAAATAAAGCGTTTGGCCATAATAGCCAGCACAAACGATGAAGAATGAAGCCTGAACATGCCGTCCCTGTGGAGTACGGCCACTTTATGCCATCTGGGCTGTTTTGCTGCATCATGAAAAGAGGCCATTAACGGGGTTATTTAACCTATCAAATAATCAAGCAGAATGTTAAAGTTTGGGCGCAGACGTTTCTTCCAGCCGGACAATGACTCTACGCTCACGGACGATTTATACGACTGAGTTTAAGTTCAGCAAAGCGGCGCCATCAAAGGGACATCAGGGCTGAGCACTTGGACACCCTGTGTAACATTTCACTTTTTCACAACAGATCCAGGACCTACATTTGACCCAATCCCACACTGGTGAAGCCAGTCGCTCTGACAGGAAAACCTCATATTGTTATGATTTGGGTTTTTGTTTTTCCTTTGGACTTTACCTCAGCCTCTCACCTCTCAGCTTTCCTGTTGTTAAGAGGTTGCAAAAAGACTTTGCTTTTCAAATCACTCACCTGGTTGAAAAAACAACGTCAAAGATGTTTGCAACAACTATAAGTCACACTTTTTTTCATAGTTTGGCCGATCCTGCAACTTATAGTCAGGTGCAACTTATATATCGATTTTAAATGGTCATTCATACTGGCCAACATGAACCAAGTAATATACATTACCGTCTACAGCCACAAGAGGGCGCTCCAGGCCAGCTTTGCTTACTTATACCTGCCTCTGCCAACCACTGATCTCTATTTATTCACTGGATTGTGCATTGGACGTATATAATACACGTCGCTGTGAAGCCACCTGCCGCCATATTGGTACTCCCTATTTTCCCCCAGTAACTAGGGAATATGTGCGCTACAGCATCGAATAACGAAGATTTTCTCATGTTCAGGGGGGCTTAAGACTTTTAAAATGTCAGATGCCATATACTTTTATGTTATGTACTAAAACTATCAAGTACTGAAAAAGTCATGTGCTGAAATATTTTGCATGCTATATATATAGATAGATAGATAGATAGATAGATAGATAGATAGATAGATAGATAGATAGATAGATAGATAGATAGATAGATAGATAGATTGATAGATAGATAGATTTATATATAGATATATCTATCTATATCTATATGTATATATAGATATAGATATATATACAGATAGATAGATTGATAGATATATCTATATATAGAGAGATATATCTATATGTATATATAGATATAGATATATATAGATAGATAGATATCTATATCTATACATACACACATATATGTATACATACACACATATATGTACACACACATATATATAGATAGATAGATAGATAGATAGATAGATAGATAGATAGATAGATAGATAGATAGATAGATAGATAGATAGATAGATAGATAGATAGATAGATAGATAGATAGATAAAAGATGCAAAATATTTCAGCACCTAATTTCCTAGTAGTTGATAGTGTTAGTACATCCACTGACTGTAGAATTACCTGTGAAACGTTTTCCCACAGCCAGAAAACTGCTTGTTGTTGCAGTCAGTAGCAAGATGGCTGCCAGTGACTTCACTTTTTCGGGCCAATCAGCAATCCAGTGAATAAATAGAGATCAGTGCTGCCAACACGCCACCTCTCTCGTCTCGTCATTACGTCTTGTATTCCAGTTTTGATGGGCCCTACCAGCTGGACCCACCTGTGTCTGCCTGCTGCGGTTCTGCCTGCTTTCCCGTGAGTCCCGGCCGTTTGCTCTACCTGGCCTGGTCTCTCCTCACCTGTATCACCTGCTGCCATTTACCCACCTGCTCATGTCTCACCCGCCACTATCCGACCTCTCAATAAACCTTTTTGAAAATTACGTAACTCTGTGTCCGGCTGAATGTCCGGTTCACCGGCAGTAATAAACGGGCGACTCTGACTTTGCTTTACGTACATTTTCCTAAACTGTTCCGACACAGAAATTTCTTGCTGCTGGTTTCGTCGATGACGTCCACGACTTCTCCGTTCACCACTTGGAGATCTTTTGATCCCGGCTTCTTTATGACCGCGTTGGGATCCACCATCATGCTGTGCAGCACCCGGAGAGGTCCGTCATACTGGGGGAGAAGAGCCGCACTTTAGGACTAAACGTAACGTAAAGGTTTCTCCATCAACAAGGAGACCAAACAGACGACAGTAGACCCTAAGACACTCACTCAGCAGAAGAAACTCATTGTTATTCAATTAATCTGTTATGAAAGTGGGGGGAAAAAAACCTGTTTTACCTTAAATTTCTTTCTCATTTCCTTTTCCATTTTGGGGTCTAGGCTGAAAAGTAGAAAATATTCTGAGGGTTAAAATCATCCTGAATAGATTCATCTGCCACATCTTTTCTCCCACAGCTGCACTACACTGCAAAAATTGAACTAAAAATAAGTACGATTTTCTTGAAATTAGTGTTTTTGTGCTGGATTCGAGCAGGCAAATAATCTTATCTGCCAATGGAATGAGTATTTTTACCCCAAGAAAAAGATAATTATATATAGTGCACTTGCAATAAGATGATGGAGATGAGCTGTTCCTGTTTTAAGTGCAAACATCTTATTCCATTGGCAGATAATCTTATTTGCCTGCTCAGATCAAGGACAAATACACTCGATTCAAGAAAATTTGATTCATTCTTAGTGCCGTTTTTGCAGTGTATAAATGCCGTTTTTCTCTTCAGCTTAGTCCCAACAGGTGTTGCACTTTATAAGTTCAATCAAAGCATATTACACTCTTTATTACAAATTTAAGCATCTTATTCTGTTTTAATTTCAGCGAACCAGACGTACGTAATCTCAGGCGGAGGTGGGGGGAAGTCCTCAGGCAACGCTTGAACATCATCATAGTCGTCTAGGAGCAGAAAAACAATGAAACTAGTTAATGTAATTCATTGAGAACGGCAGTTTAAAAGCACGTGAGAGCGACAGGCTTTCCACGTTAAACAGGACAGCTGCTGGGAATACGACCAGAAGACGATGTGCAACAGCAAATCTATCCAAATATTTATCTAAAAGGGTTCTCAGGCGTACAGAAGTAAGTTTCATGTTGTTCTACATTTATATTAGACAATCGCTGTGTCTGGAAATGCTCTTAAACGCTCCGCTCTGCATGGTGTGTTTCGTACAGAACAACCCGTCCTTACCGATGCAAACAAACAGACGACTACGTGAATAATGGGAATAAATTGCAAACCTGCATCGATTTAAAGAGTCTGAAGGGCGGAGCTATTGTACACTGAATGAAGGAACCGTGAGAAGACCTGGCAAAATCTTACACTGCAAAAAGGAAACAAAAAGTAAATGAAATTTTCTAGAAATGAGTGTATTTGTCCTTGATTTGAACAGGTTAATGAGATTAACTGGCAATGGAATGAGTATTTTTACCCCTAAAATAAGATAATTAGATATACTGCACCTGAAATAAGATGATGGAGATGAGTTGTTCCTATTTTAAGTGCAAAAAAATGATTCCATTGGCAGATCATCTTATTCACCTGCTCAAATGAACGGCAAATACACTCATTTCAAGAAAAATGTTTTTTTGTTTTTTTTTTAGTTCCTTTTTGCAGCGCAATGGCTCATAAACTTATTTCTAAAATGCTGAACGAGTAAATATTTTTTGATAATATAAACTGCAGATGGTCCTATTTTTTCACTGTGAAACTTTATTTGTTTTTTTTGTGTAGAAAACAGAAATAAATAAATGAAAATTTAAATTAAAAAGGTTTAGAGTTAAGCCAGCTGTGTATTTCTGATTTCTATTCTAATATTTCTCTGCAATATTTCTCTCTTCTACAACACACCGACCAGGAAGGTTTTTCACACATTTTGCTCATAACATTTATGGAAAATAGCATCATAAACACACACATACGTCAAAGGGAAACAAAAAATATTTGAGTTTCGTTATAAATTATACATCTTTGGTCTGTACCCTCTTAAAAGAGTTCTTTTAAATCAAGATTAAAACCACATTTGTTTAGGATTGCCTTTGACTGTTCTAGTTAAACTGTTTTACTGAAACGTCATTAGTTTGAGTTTTTGTAGTCCAACTGTTTTTAATATTTGCTTTTAGTTTCTATTTGCCCATATTTTATTATACATTTTATTCCAACTTCACTGCAAAAAGGGAACTAAAAGTAGGTACAATTTTCTTAAAATTTATATATTTTCCCTTGATTTTAGCAGCTAAATAAGACTATTTGCCAGTGGAATGAGTATTCTTACCCCTAAAATAAGATTATTAGATATCATGCACTTGAAATAAGATGATGGAAATGAAATGTAATTATTTTAAGTGCAAAACTCTTATTCCATCAGCAAATAGTCTTATGTAACTGCTCAAATCAAGGAAAAATACACTAATTTCAAGATAATTTTAATAACTTTCAGTTCCCTTTTTGCAGTGTTGCTCTTATTCTGATTTTATTTTCCTATATTTCAATCATGTAAAGCACTTTGCATCGTCTTTGTACTGAAATCTGCTATATAAATAAATTTGCCTTGCCGTATTCATGCAGGAATCCTGGGGAACAGTTTATATTGTTTATATTTCTAGTCAACAATCCTAAGCTGATATATCAGGTGTGCTGGAGTGATACAACTCACCGTCGTCCTGAAGAAAGCTGCAGAATAAAGAAAAGAAAACGCATTGCAGTCAGAGCAGTGACATTAAAACAGCAAAAAACTTTTATCTTGGGTCTAAAAACAATAAAATAAAATCTCTTCAACAAAGCCAGGTTGGTTTTTTTACCTGTCCCTGTTGTTGGACTCCATGTTTGACATCATGGGAGGGTCCGGCGGTGGCGGAGGTAAATCAAACGTGCTCATTTTTCTCAACGGCAGCTGTTTAAATCGTTTAACCGCTTCATAGTCGATATCCACACATGCATTGCTGATGTATCCGTCTGGAAGGAGTAAAAAATATGCCGTGAGCTTTGTAGTCAATACGCAGTCTGGTTGTTGTTTTTTGTTTTTTTAGCACAGAATGATGATCTATGAGAATATCTTTGCTAATTTTTGGGAGAATGTTTAAATGTATTGCTCCGGAACCAGAAGTTTGCTGTTTGAGTAAATCAAATAAACACAACCCGTGCTTTTATAACATGACTGAAACATATGGACGCTGTTTGCTGCAGCTAGAGGGTTTCCAGAATTTATATGTTGTAATTTTCTGTGAAAAAATTGTGAAATAGGATTTTTTTATTTTTTTTTTATGTCCATGAATTACCTCTTCACAGCAGCCATTAGCAGCTGTTGGGAAGCAGGAAGTGACAGGACAAGATGACAAACAGTCTGCTCTTTTCTTTCAGCTGCGTTGGGCAATTTATGAACCGAGAAACATCCAGTGACCTCCAGCATTCCTTCTTCTAGTCACCTCGGACATTTACACACAATCCATTTCGAGAGATGGCTGATAACGGCTATGTGAGAATACCAGACATAAAGAAAACTTCTTTTGATATTACAAGAGCTATTTATTGTTGCATATCCAGAGGTGTCAAGTAACGAAGTACAAATACTTCGTTACTGTACTTAAGTACACTTTTTAGGTATCTATACTTTACTCCATTACTTATTTTTCTTCCTACTTCTGACTTCTACTCATTACATTTTCACACAAGTATCTGTACTTTCTATTCCTTACATTTTTAAAACAAACGTTACTTGTTACTCTTGGCTTCAGTTTAATATTTATAAATATTTATTTCACGTAATGTGCGCCATCCAATGCAGATCATTGGCGCCATCCACACCTAGTGAGAACTAGTGTAATTGGATGAGTCATATAACGCAAACACTCATTGGTTAGCTATTCTATAGCTATTCTCTTTCTCTCTCTCTCTCTTTCTTTCTCTCTATTCTTTCTCCCTCTCTCTCTCTCTCTCTCTAGTTTACCTTAGGTATTTGATGGAACTCACACATTCATGTTCTGGCACTTCTGCAGGCTTGAACCTCTGTTTGGAATTGAATTCCAATAAAGTTTGAGAGAGAACGTGCTCCTTGAGTGACTTTGTCTTTGACTAATGGGTTAATGATTATGTTGTGTCTTGGGCCACATGTAGAACTAATCAGTGTTTAAATTAAGCTTTCAATTCATACTGTGGCATTTTTTAAAGGTTACTTTATACTTTTTATACTTTAAGTAGTTTTTGGAGCACATACTTTTTCACTTTTACTTGAGTAAAGGGGTCATGATACTTCAACTTTTACCAGAGTGTTTTTAAACTGCAGTATCTATACTTCTACTTAAGTAACAAATGTGTGTACTTTTGACACCACTGTGCATATCTGCGTCTGTGTAATAATATTCACAATTGATTTAATGGCAGGTCTCCTCATATCTTGGCATTTTGACATCTTGCATTAAGATAACTGTGCACTGAGAATTGTAGTAAAGCAAATGAATGGCCAGGCTGGATGGGGTAAATTAGCACAACAAGCCAGCAACTCCAACCAGGAAAGTTTTCGTTAGCGCATTTCGGTCTCAAGCTGGAATTAGATCGTAACGGTGCTACGTGCTAAGCTAACAGTACGACACAGATGTTTCAGAGCAACATAAAGCTCACGTACATCAGTGAAGTTGTAAACCACCCAGACAACAGAGCTGTAAGCTAGCGCTAGCTGCTGTTAGCTTCTTGACAGCCCAGTAACAGTTCTGTCGCGGTCTGGTTCCTTCTGGCAGCACCACGCAACGCTTCGCTGCGTGAATGAAGACTTTAACAGCAAAACAACATATGTACATGTGTTCAGTCTTTGTTGTCTATAAGTTAATGTTTTAATTCATTTTTAAGTGGTACAGAAGCAGTATCGTTTCACAAGCCTAGAGCGCCCTCTTGTGGCTGCAGATGGTAATGTTTACTACTTGGTTCATGTTGGTCAGGATGATTTACCATTTAAATGTGATATATAAGTCGCACCTGACTATAAGACACAGGATCGGCCAAACTATGAAAAAAAAGTGCGACTTATAGTTGTGGCAAACATCTTTGACGGTGTTTTTCCAACCAGGTGAGTGATTTCAAAAGCAAGGTGTTTTTGCAACCTCTTAACAACAGGAAGTGAGTACCATATGTAGATGGATGACCACCTGATGGACTTTTAAACTAAACACAGGAACATTTAACCATGCACATGCTTAACGATAGTGTTGCCACTAATCAACAACACATAAAGAGGATTAGATGATCGTCTATGCCAGAAATGTGGGAAGTAAGCAGATGAAGAGGATGCACTACTCCTCACTCACCAAAAACAGTCTTTCCATCTGAAATACTCATTAGCGCCGGGATTATGAAACATCTGACAAATCTGGGATTTGAGGGAAGGAATGACCGGAGCCTGAGAGATGAGTTTGAGCTTTTTGTTTGTCCTCAGTGTAAAACATCCACTGAAGTATGCAGATCAGGTCAAATCAATATTAACTCTGTCCACAATGATTAACTTCTAACTTAAACTTTTTTTGTAAATAATTTGTTCTGCTTTTCATTCTCTGTGTCTGAGCCACGTGAATGAGTGTTTCGTCTGCAGCGGAGGCAACCTGATTGAATTTTATTATTTTAACTTTCCTTTCATCCACAACATGTGTAGCGTCCGCTTTAAGTGACTTTTCAGGACAGGATACCACGCTGTTGTGGGTAAACTAACTGCTGGCAGACTTTAGGGCTTTGAGGGAAATGCCAAACTGCCCTCTGAAGAACATTTTCACACCTACATCACCACAGTGCAGAAAATGTGTTGCGCGACCACTGCAGGTCTTGCTAACATAAAGAAGGCTCCTCTGCTGACCCAGATGTTTGGAGGTAGTTCCAGTTTCACTTTTGTGTGCCACAGAATTACAGCTTTTTTTTTTGTCACAAGCTGCCATTCATCACTCTGGTGAATGACAGACAGCTCACAGCGGAAAACTTTTAAATCCCTTTGTAGGGTGCCGGTTTGTTAGCTCTCCAAGCTCCCGGAGGACATTTTTAATTTCTTCCTCCTCGGTGGAGAAATCATCACACTTTCGGCTACGTTCTTGGCAGCCTTGTAATTTCAGTAATGGAAATTAATCTTCTTATGGTGAGCTTCAAGTCTTCACAAAACTGAAAAGAAACTGTTTAAAAAAAATTTAAGTTGGGATTCAAGCCCTTTAAAAGATAGATGAAAGGCAGCCTGCTTGGAATAAAAGTATAAAGAAATAATGGATCCTTCTGAGCTTTTGCACGGTGCTGGATTAGACGCTCTAACCACTGCTGCACATACCAGAAACCACAGCACTCAGCTCTTTTTTTTTGCCACACCAAATCAACATTTTCACTATGCTTCATGTCGCCATTGAAGCGTACAGACACAGCCTCTATGCTGGATAAAGTGCATCTCAAATTGATGTTGTTGATGCACAGCAGAACTTAATGAAACCTCAACACAGAGAACACATAAAGGCAGCTCCAGCAACCTTCTCTGATCCAGTGTTGTATAGTAACAAAGTAAAAATACTTCACTACTGTACTTAAGTATATTTTGGAGTACTTTATACTTTTCTCGAGTATAAAATGTTTTGATAACTTTTACTTTTACTTCACTTGATTTCTGAACTTAATTGCATACTTTTACTCCAATACATTTTCAATGTTTGGTTTAGTTACTCGTTACAAAAAGAGAGAGAGAGAAACAAGCGTTTTGACTCCACTTACTGAGTGCAACAAAGTCGGGACTTGCTTGGTCTTATTCATCACCACTAACAGGATATGAAGCTGGTTCAGTAGTAAAGCAGGTTAATTTAACCTTGTGGTATAGGTAAAGCATCTAATAGCAGAGTCCTAATTTTCTTAACTAAATGATAACCTGCAGGTGTATCTATTAGCAGGTTTACCACTTCCTGTAGTTTAACTAAACCTGGTTTATCACTTAACCATGTTCTTAGTATACACCCCCTTTGCCTACACTTGGTTGTGTACAATTTTAAAGTGCACAGCACTGACCTTACTTGAAGAAGGAAAACTGAAAGCTTACAAAAATGTTGTATTTTCTGTCTAAACTTGGTCTAAATTTCTCCTGCACTTGGTTGTTTATATTATTTTAAGTGAATTTGACCTTCAAAGTTTACCAAAATCTAAAAATGTCATTCAAACTGCATTTGCTTTGTTTTACTTTTTACTTATACTTTTTATTACATTACTTGAGTACATCTATTTTTACAGTAATTTTCACACTTAAGTACAAGACATTTCAGATACTTTAAGACTTTTACTCAAGTAACATTTCAGTCAGTTACTTGGACTTTTACCAAAGTCATATTTTGGAGAGGTACCTATACTTTTACTTGACTCTGAGATTTCAGTACTTTATACAACACTGCTCTGATCTAACAAGTAGAGTTTTGTGCCGTCTGCGTAAAACTAATCTGGCGTATTTTATTTTTATTGTAAAGGAGGAGCCACGACTAAAAGCAAAAAAAAAAACATCCTTTATAGCAGCAGAAATAGCATCAAATTTATTCTAGAACTGGTAACAGGAAGCAACGTAAACCTGCAGTCAAAATAAAAGATCTGCGCCAACACTTTGAGTCACATTTTGTCGTCGCTTTAACGTCAAAGTGAGTAAGGAAGAAGCTCAGAATGGTCTCACATCTTTCATTCTTTACACAGCACATTCAAACTTTAAAGCGTTCCCGTTAACCTGTGTGCTGCTTGCACTAACAGCCCCATAAAGAAAGTTGGAAAACCTGGAAAGTTTTGCTTTCACCAGCCTTTAAGAGAAAAGATGGGTGACAGCAGAGGGTAAAGAGCCCCAGACTCACATTGTCCGCCCAGGGAACGGGCCAACCATTTGCCCCTGGGGTTATTCTCCACGCGGATGATCTCCACGCTCTCTCCTTGTCTGACGCTGAGGTCCAGTTTTCCTTCGGCTGGCCAGTCGTACCGAACCTTGGCTGTGTGAAGGACCACAACCTCGCCCTGTATCTACAGAGCAGAAAGCAGGAGGGAAAGTGAACAGATGGAAACGGCCGGGCCGGTTTCCTGGAGAACTAGTTTCGCTTCTTTACCTGGAAGTTCCTCTTCAGCTCGGCCTGTTTCTTCTGACGCTCCAGCTGCTCCTTCTTCTCTTGTTCCTGCTGCCTCTTTGCGTCCTTCTTGTTGTTCTCAGCAATCAAATGGTTTGCCGCCCCAATGTCTCTTAAAAAGCAATTATTTCATCATCAGTGTTTTCATTAGGCTGGATTTGTGTTGAAGCGTTGCTGTCTAATTCCAAAAAAAGGTAAAAAAAACAAAGCAACTGGACTTGTTTTCCGTAGTTGAAGACGTTTCGCTTCCTCTCCAGGAAGCTTTCTCAATTCAAAAAGTCTGGAGTAATGTGGAGTAACAAGACATGCAAGAAATTCAACCGAAATTTCGGAAATTTCGTTTGAATTTGCATGTTATCTAAGCCATTACAAGGCCTTTGTTTGCCAATTGTATAAAGCTTGTTACTCCACATTACTCCAGACTTTTTGAATTGAGAAAGCTTCCTAAAGAGAGAGCGAAACGTCTTCAACTACGGAAAACAAGTCCAGTTGCTTTGTTTTTTTACCTTTTTTTGGAATGACCATGACCTGGATGACTGAGAATCTTCACCAGCTTGCTGTCTAATTAATCTGATCTGTGTTTTGACCAACACTACTGGCTTGGAACAAGATCCTGCTTTAACGGGTCAAACGGGCGAAGTAGTAAATGTGTTTGTCCTTTAAAGCCCTCAGATAAAAGCCCAGCGTTCAGCACAGTTTGACAGAAGCGTGTTACACAAGTCAACAGCCACAGCGTGTTCAGAAATATCACGATTAGTGACAAGTGGAGCAGAAATAGGCTCATGCAGCTGTGACCACAGCCTACGTTTGGCCACGAGAGCGCTTAAGACAGCGAGGATCAAGGGCCGAGACAGGAAGTTTAGACTTACTCATCGATAAGCTCATAGAGGTCCTCCTCGTCATCGTCATCCTCATCGTACTGCATGAAAAAAAAGAGAAGAAGGTTTATTTTAAGAAACGGGTTTAATGTTATTGGTTCGTTATTCAGTAAATGTCTGAATCAAACTCCAACAAGAAGCCGCAGCTGTTCCACAGTTTATCTTTATCTTTACAGCAGCTCTAAACGCTGTCCGGTCGTTGCATTTCAGGAAACCTAGCAGGAGTTTGTCGAACCACCTTTTTACTTAATTTCAGCATTTATTCTGCTTTGATAGGAGCATAAATCGACTGCGGTGCCTGAGGCCGGTCTCAGCGTCAGCCTCGGTTTTGTCTAATTCTTGGCTACTTTTTCACTCGGTCTCGTTTCGGTCTCGGACGTGCAGGATTCCAGGATTCCCTCTAAAGTTCACTCAGAACCAGAGCTGCACCCTAAGTGGGTTTAGTCCTCCATCTGCCGCCTCCACTCGCTCTGCCTGCAGCTGAAGCTAAGCAAGTTAACGTTTAGCTGTAATTATGCGCTCCTCAGAGTCTGCACTGCAAAAACTGAACTAAAAATAAGTACATTTTTTCTTGAAATGAGTGTATTTATACATTATTTGAGTAGGTAAATAAAATAACCTGCCAGTGGAATAAGATTTTTGCACTTAAAATAGGAGGAACTCATCTCCATCACCTTATTTCAAGTGCATTATATCTAATTATCTTATGTTAGGGGTCAAAATACTCATTCCATTGGCAGATAATCTTATTTACCTGCTCAAATCAAGGACAAATACACTAATTTCAAGAAAAAATTACTTATTTTTAGTTCTGTTTTTGCAGTCTGTTCAACTTGTAACCAGCATGTCAGATTTCCTGGACCAGCAGCCGCTAGATGAGAGTCCGTTTACCAACAAGATGTTCTGGTAGAGCAGCTAGCTGGAGAAGCTAGGCACATCCGTGCGACCCGTTAGGCTGGAACTCTCGCCGGCGCACTTTTAAATCCCTTCGTCGGGTGCCGGTTTGTTACAGGTCTGCTTTCTTGATGAGTTGCAACATGCAGATTTTCTTCAAACATTTGCAGCATTTGCAACTGCATCTTCATAATTGCAGCGATGGTCTTGAAAACGGTCCTCCACTGGTTTGGTTTCCACTTGGTTTCACTTCCCTCAAAGTCCAGGTCCTCTGCTGGTCTTCTTCCTGGTACTGTGGTCTTGTTGCTGACTCAGCAGGAGCGTAAGCGGTATTGACTACAACACGACTATCAGCATCCCACTTCAGTCTTGAATACCATGCATATGATGCACATCAGCCACTTCTAGGACAGTTTAATCTGGAGAACGGTAACCGCATGCCGTGAAGCTGCGGCAGCCATGTTTTACTGTGGGTGTGGTTTTTACAGGATCCTTGTCTGTGTTGGAACGTTTGAATCTTGGTTTTGGACCTTTTCCGAAGGGGTGTCTGTGTGGAAACCCTGCTTCTCAGCCGAGACGTGGAAAATATTCAAGGTCGGAGCCACATTTAGAAAGCAACTTCCTGCAGCTTCTTTCTTTGTTGCCATCGGAGAGCTGGCAGCTTCCCTGCAGTCTCCGTTGTTGACGAGTGTTTTTACCGTATGGTTTATTTACATACATGATGCTGTGGATTTGTCTTTTGTACCCTTCTCCTGACTGATACTTTGTTCAACAACAGTATTTTTTTATCCTTTAAAACCTCCTTGAAAATGATGGCTTTGGCTAAATGTTCAGAAAATCCGTCTTGGAAAGCTGAAATTGGTTATATGTTAGTAAATCAGATCCTAAATCACGGTTGGCCGGGCGAATTCAAGAAAATGAAATGCTGAATTGATATTTAAGGGACTTAAAATTACATATTAGCTTAAATGTGGGCAAACAGGGTAAAGCACTTTTTATATTTGTTTTTTTTTTAGTTGAATTGTACAGAAAATATGTTAGATTAATGATTTTAATGAGTTTCTGAAGGGATTCCACACCAAAAACCTGGAATCTTAACAATTTTAACTTTTAAAAGCCGCTGCAGGCGTGCCCTTACTCACCCCGTCCTTGGAATGGGAGTTGTTGTCGCTGAAGGACTCTGCAAGGTTACAAAGCAAATGTGTCTGTGTTTGGCGTTCGGTCATACATGATACGATTATCATCAGAAGTTGGGTCATAACTCTGAATTTTAAACAAAAACATTTAGAGTACCGTTCTTTTCAAAACTTCCAACGTCGTCATACGTCTCCTGTTCATTCTCAAAGTCTCTGAAATCAATAAATAAATTCGTAAACATTACATGTCATCGGTAAAAGTGAGACAAATCAAACATATAATTAATTCAGAGGAGGGAAACGTGACTGAAAGAGACGAGAAGAGCAGAAGATGCAGTAAAATTTATCACCAGATAAATAATTTGTTTCAATATTGTAGATTCCTCTGTCTGTTTTCATCCTCAAACACAAACTAAACTGTTAATTCTGGTGTACACAATGGAAATAAAGGCTTTATTTCTCTGTTATATTTAGTCTACGATCATCAGATTTCATTTTATTTCTCATGTTAATGAGAAATAAAAGGCCAAACCTTCAAAAATGAACCAAAACATTCGCGAGTCTCAGATTTCTTGCCACCCCGTCAGCAGCAACACGACTCTGATTATTTATCGTCTGATCCTGCTTCATGAGATGTGGTTTAAATAAAAGTCTTAATCATGTTTTATACAGGAAACAACGCTCTGTGTACAGCTTTTCATGCTGTTTTCTGATGGTTAGGGTCTTCTGTGTTTCATTTGATTAATGGCGATGCATTTCTTTGTGCACTTTGTTCTCAGTCTGGCTTAGAAATAGGCCTCCTGGACACTTGTTCATCTACTAATGTGAATCTGAGAGCGAAGGCGCTTTCAGAGACGACTTCTCTTACATGGAGGCGCTCTGATGCTGCAGCGTCTTTGGTTTGCTGGATCGCTGTGGAGGCTTCGGGGGGCTCATCCCAGCCAGCGCAGGCGCTCTCACATCCGTCGAGTCTGGTCAGCCGGTCAGGAGAAAAAACAACAAGAAATAACTTCACTCTCAAAGATTTACGTTAAAAGAATAAAGCGCAGGAATTAAATATGTCTCAGACATGACTTTTTAAAACTTACGTGACACAAATTTATGTATAAATCAAGCAGAGTCAGCAAAGAGAGAGAGAAAGTAAAATCTGTTGGACTCTTTTTGGCGTTCAGACAACAATACTTAATGCTACTTTCTCAACAAAACAACATATGACCGAAACTAAATTAGTTTAGCCATTTTTATTCATCTTCAAAACACCCTTCTTCATTCTTCTCTGAATGTTTAGAGATCTAAGAACTTACATCTCCTCTGGTCAGGTTGGGCCGCGGCTCGCCTCATCTTTCTGTAGGGCTCCAGGTTGACCTTGGGGGGCCGCTTCGGTTTGAGAGGCAGGGGCCCCTCCGGAGGCAGGGGTCTCCTGAGAGGGGTCACCTCCCCTGTGCTCTTCTGCCGCGGCTGATGCTGCAGCAGCGGCGTGGCGGTGGGAGACGGACCCAGCACCGGCGAGCGAGCCGGGGACATCGGGACGCCCAGAGGTCTTTGGTGCCTCAGCATCATGTTCTGCAGCATCTCTCCGGTCTGCTTCACCCTGTTGGTGTCTCCGGCCGGAGGGGACGCTTTGACCGCAGAAGCGGGAGGCGGCCGGGGCAACGAAGCGGGCGCAGGGGCCGCGACGGGCTCCTCCCTGGGATACCTCGGCCCGCCTTGGTACGGCCGAGTCTGAACTGCTGAGGCTATTTTCTGAGCCAAGTCGCTCTCCGTCACAAGCTGGGGCCCTCTCCCAAAACCAGGCCGCGGGGATTTTGGCGAGCCGCTGTCTCTGCTGCTGGTGTCCGAGGTCCTGGCCTGGCTGTTGAAGCGTGCCCTCAGAGCCTTCACGTCGACGTTCTCCTCCTGAGGACGAGACGGGAGCGCATATTCAGCCGCTGCTGCTGTTTCTGAGGCAGGAAGTCAGCAGTGGCGCAGAGACAGCAGGGCATAACTCTTCAGGCAGAAAAAAAAAACAGCACCCTGCAAAACTCCTACGCTGTCTGTTCAAAGTGAGAATGCACAGTGCAACATCTCTGTTTCCTGGTTTGATTTTCTCAGATGTGAAGCCTCTCTGCAGAGCAACCAGCCTCTTTGTGCACTCTGAACAGCCAAAAGGCAGCAAACATAAATAAATCCCTTGAATAAATCGCGTCATTGAAGTCTGGTTAGAATAAGTCACTTAATTGGCTTAAACTCATACATACAGATACAAATGCTCAGATTTGTTATTATTTTAAAACTAAATTATCCAAAACAAAGCTCTCTCTACAATAATCTATGCACCTTTTATAATTTTCTACCATGGGGAGCGTCCATCGTATTGTTTATCGCTACCGTGGAAAACTTCTTATAGGGATTTTTGGTACATTGTGACAAAGATAAACTCCAATTAACAATATTTAGACTTAGACGTGGACAAACTTTAGTGTCATTTTGTTTGTACTGAGTACAAAAGACAATTTCGTTGCATACAACTTACGACAGTGTAATGTGATTGCAATTTAAATAAAATAACATTACAATATAAAGTGTAGCAGTGATAAGTATGTAACAGTGCAGGAGAAAAGCAGTTTTTAAAAAAGTGTGCAGAAGAATGTTCAACCATGTTTATAGTGCAAAAAGGCATTCATTTGAAAAGTCCAATGTTGGCAGTGCAAGATAAAAAATGGTGCAAAAATGCAGTAATCGGTCAGTTCTGTACTTTTAAATTCAAATTGATTATAAAAGGTCAGCAACGTTGGCAGTGCAAAATAATGATGCAAAAAGGCCATAAAGTTCAGTAATCTGACTGTAATGACAGATGTGTTAGTTTAGCAATTTACAAAAGCAACAATAAATATACAAATATACCCAAATATGACTAAATGCAGCTACTTGGTGCAGCTTAGTGATAAGAATCACTCCTCTGTATGTAACCGATGTGCTGAAGAATAGTTTCAAAATGGTTTGGGTGCCAGCCAATCAAATTCACATAATTATAGTTAAATAAAAGCTATAAACAGATTTCTATCTTCACTTTTATTCTTTATCATAAAACTACCACAACATTTTGTGATTTTAAGCATTTTAAGCCCATATCTCCCACCCCTATGTTCCTTACTCAGTGTTTTTCCAGGTGGCAGGCTGGACTTGGGCTAAACCCTGGACAGCCCATCAGTCCACAGCAGAACCAACTATGCATCTAACGTTCACGTTTTCTTTTTAATACATGTGCATAAAAAGACATGGAAGCTCCACATAAAGGTTTGAATGGCATAAAGTGGAAACCTTCATGCTTTGAGGTGGTATTTATTCATCTTTAAAATGATTTTTGTCTCAGATTCAGACTCATTTTAGAAACCTTTATCTGAAACATGTTGGATTCACCAGAATATCCAGATTAATATTCAGCTGTATGCAGCCCTGTGCAGGGAAACATGACTAAAAAGGCTTAAAATAAATTCATCTGTTAATAAAGTGGCATAATTTCACATTGAACCAGTTAGAAACAACAGATTCACACTGAAAACACAGTTGTTACTACTCTGAAGAGCTTCTATGAAAATGCAATTGTGGTAACAGAAATAATTTCTAAGTTAAGCACAGCAAACTTTTTCTACCTGATCAAAGTAATTTCTGATCCTTTTTTAGCCTCTTTTGAAGACAGCAGAACGTGACGTTCAACTAAGGCAGGTGTTAGTCGACCCGTTTAAACCCGTGAGCTATTATTTTCTCATATCTACAGTCAGAGCAATAATTATAAAGTTTAAAACAACTGAAACTATCAGCAACAGGGCAGGATTAGAACCCACGTTTGTTTTGCCACCACACATATTGAGCAGGAAGGTGATTGGAGTTGGAAAATAAGCACTTTAAAGTTTGCAGTTATAGAAGTAAAGCAGTGAGGCATCTTATAAGGAGAGGTGGACAGGGAGGAAGAAGACGGGCTGACACTAGTTGTGATGTCTGGTTTGGATTGTCAGCAGCGCTGTTTAGAAACTGAAATGCCGTTATTTGGCCAAATTTGTTGCTTTTAATTAGATTTTTAAATTTGTTTGTCAAGTTTGTTATGCAAGGGATGAATAAGAAGTGAAACTATTTGTTTTCTTCTGCCGGCTCCTTTTCAGGCTATTTATGTCTTTTGATATTGCTATAATTATTATAGTTATTGTATGTGTGTAAAACTCTTCATATTTTTCTATTTATTTTGTCAGTTTTTTTTTTTACTTTTAATGCTTGTCAATAAATAGTAATAAACAAATGCATTAATTCATCTGGGATTCACCAAGACTTTGTACAAAGATCATTAATCACCATTCACAGATAAACTGGTTGTTAGGGAACAATGACCCAAAAAAAAGGCCTTTCTGTCCTGCCGTCACACACGTAAACATGCTAAGTTCTCTTATCTCTGCCGGGTTTAAACTGGAACCGTGTGCTTTGGTCTAAGATTGAGCTTTTTTTTTCAAAAGAAAAAAAAAAAGATTGAGCTTTTCAGCAACAAACGCTCCAGGCGGATGTGGTGCTGAAACATAAGAATGGATAAGAGGGTAAACACCTGATATTGAGAACAGTGGTGGATGTGTGGCACTGGGTCCCTCTTCCAAGGGCCGCTGGGACCCTGCTGGAGGGATTTACATCCTGAACATTGCCTGGTTGATCTGGCCAGATGCAGAGACATCTGGCCAGATCAACCAGTCCTCTTACCACAGGTAAGAGGAAGTAGTTCTCTACTGAATACATGCTTATCTTAAAGGGGACATATCATGCAAAATCAACTTTTTAAGCTCTTAAATCCATTTGAAGTGCACTTGAGGAGTGTAGAAAAGTTGAATTTAGTCTGTTTGGCTCGTGTTGATCAAGCCGTTCAGTTTTTTCTATTCTCTGTTATGTTGTTTGAACAATAATTTCACAGTATTTTGATTTGTTTAGCAAAGGTCCATGACCTTTGCTAAACAAGGTCATGGACCACCCGCTCACCAGTTTCAGTGAAGAGCCTCCTTTAGATTTAAAGAGACAGCACCGAAACAAGTTCCTCTCAGTCTCACCTCAGGACAGGGGTAAAAAGGGAGAAGATGGGGTAAATTACACCAAAGCATTGCAGTTCCACTTTATGTAGACCAAAGCTGAAGGATTTCAATGTGAAAAGGTGGGCATTAAAAAGCATTATATATCCCCTTTAAAGTTTTAATTTTTCTACATTCTCTGTTTGAGATTAAGCAACCAAAATAAAAGATGGATTAATTTTAAGGCACTTTACACATTGCTAGTTATTTATATGTTTAGCATAGATTAACCCCCCCCCCCCCCCCCCCTCCCAGGAAGATTTATTAACCTAACATGTTTTTGGACTGTGGGAGGAAGCCGGAGTACCCAGTGAGAACCCACGCAGGTACAGGGAGAACATGCAAACTCCATGTAGAAAGAACCCAGGGAAAAACTTGTGGACAGTTCTGTATAACTCAAACAAACGCAACGATGACGCTGTGTCTCAAACACAGCTGACTGACATATCTGTTGACTTCGTTTTTGAGAATTTAGAAAGCACTCATTCATAATGATGCCACCTTAAGGCAATAAATAGATAAACAACAAAAGATTTCTGCCAAGATCTTAATTTAGAAGCTCAAAACCTCTCAGATCTTTTCTAAAAAAAAGACTTTTGAACATCTGAAATAGCGTGAAATCTACTGCAGACCTGTGAAGGCATGTTTGAGTCAGACGTGCTGTATGGAATTAAAGAGAATAAACTCAAAGCATCTTAGGGCATCATGTTATTGTCAGAAAGACGGACAGAAAGGTGCATGAAGCGGCAGTGTTCACTGTCAGTCAGTCTCTGATAAGAAGTTGTAAAATCTAGAGTTTTGTTGATCGATCATGAGGAACTTTTCTCCACCTGCCGTTCCTGTTCAGATTTACATTCCAAAGAACAATTTAATTCATTTAATACATTTTACTGTAAAATACTGTTTAATAAGTCACACGGTGAGTTTTCTAGAGTCTCACGCCAGTCTGCGTGCTCGTTCCTTGTTAGTTTCTGCTTGCTGGCTCTGTATGCCCACTTCTAGTTCATGTGTCTGGTTAGCTTAGCAGTTAGCTCAATGGTTAGCTTAGCGGTTAGCTTTGGTGTTAGCCGTTCATTGTACCTCCGCTGCTAGACTTTGAACATGGCTGAGAGTCGCATGAAGCAAACCGCGTACATGTTTATGAGAAGAAGAGGAAGGCCTCAGTAGAAAGAAATAAGACCAGAGTGGATTTGGGAGATTTTTTTCCCCCTGAGGAGTGGAAGAGCAGGTAAAGACGGTTCTTACGCAGTTATTCAAAAAGGAACTTGAAGAAACTTCTGTAAAAATCTACTTGTTGCTCTGTTTGCTGCAGCATCCTTCAGTTAGAAGAAGCCTAACCTGAGGCTTCAGCTGCTGCGTGTTTAACATGCCAAGTGTTTTCCTGGATCTGTGGAATGTTTCCCCTTTGTTTACAACAGACAAGGAATCAGTTTAAAACTGAAAGCCGATCACTTTTGCTCTTTTCACGAATAAAAGCTAAAGCCCCCAGAAGATGAAAACGCTTATCCCAGAGCCTGGAGCTACAGCTGACCAGCAGAGCAGACACATCGGCTTCTCAAAATGATTAGGAGCGCCATTGAGTGCAGGTCTGATATGATCTTAGGTTTTGTAAATAAATAAATAAATGAATAAAAAAGAGCATTGCAGTGACGTCCTTTTATGATCAGCAATAATTAATGCATGAAATCCAGGCCATTCCCTTCCCGACTGCATTGTCAACTTACAGCAACAAGTTGCAACTTGAAAACTGTCAGATACTCAAGCACTGTGTTCTCAGTGTTTTAAAAGGATAGATCAACACCAAATGAAACTTTATTTTCACCTCCGTTCTTACAGTGGAGTTGACAAGGCACATAAATATGCCAGTGCACTTAATCAGACTCTATTTCAGACTCTATTTCAGATTTAAGGATATGAAGGGACCCCTACAGCTTTATTCGGTTTAAGTTGTGAAAGTTCCCACAGGGTTTTCATCTGTGTTTTCTCTGCAAGAATCCGTTTTATGTGCATTTAAAAATGTCATTCGCAGAATTCGGGCAACGCATCCCGCCGAGTAAAAAGGTGGAGAAAAATATATCTCCAACAAAGCACAATACAAGATTTCATGAGCATCACACCGTAAACCATCCTGTCAGTAAAAGCTGTGAAGGTCTTTTGACAGGTTGGTAAAGAATACACCGTCTGGAAGGAAGCACTGCAGAGCTGGTGCAACCCTGTTTGCTAGTTTAGTGCTGCACTCATCAAAAGGTTGAAATCTCATATCGCAGCACATGTGTTTATTTCTCCAAAACCATCAGAAATCTCCAACTTACGGCTCTGAAAATATTTCTCAGGGTTTTTCTTTCCCCTTTTCTCTGCCACGCATTGCTGCTGACATCCCCAGACAAACCCGCTGCAGATGGGTCAGCTTCTTAGTCCAAAGCACGATGCGGCAGCAGCTCCTCTAACTCACTGTTTAGGTATTTCAGAACAGAAATCATTTGTCTGATTTGACTTATGGGGACGAGATGAGCGCTCTCTGGTCTCAGCTTTAAGGCTCGACACGCCACGTTCATTGATATGCACACCCCAAAATAGTCGAGCCCTTTTAAGACGTATGTGAAGAAGAAGAAGAAGAAGAAGCCATCTGAAAAACCACAGGACTTGTTTGAAAACCAAAAGAAAACACTTTACTGTCAGAGTATATCTGTGCAACCACCAACTTACCGCTGCCATCCTACTTTTTTAGATTTGGGTCTTTTTCTGATGGGAGGGTATGAATGTGCGACATCGTTACCTATGGCACTATAATTTTTTTTTTTTTTTTTTTGGGTTGTTTGCAAGTGTTGAAGTCACGGCTTGTTCAAACTCTTGAACACATTTATGAGTCGTAGGACCTTTTTCACACCAATAAAGTAAAGAATGTTAAACAAATATTTTCATATAAAATGTTTAGCCCTGTATCTTTCCATGAATGAATGTTTTGAATTATTTTCCTGGCTTTATTTATTTATCTATTTAGAAATGTGCTAAACATTAAAGCTATAGTTGGTAATACTGTTCAGAAACACATTTTGTTACACTGAGTGAAATGCTCCTTCCATTCTGGAACACTTCTAGTATTTAACGTAGCAGTTAGCTCAGTGTTTAGCTTAGTGGTTAGCTTAGTGGTTAGCTTAGTGGTTAGCTTTGTGTTTAGCTTAGTGCTTAGCTTAGCAGTTAGCTCAGTGTTTAGCTTAGTGCTTAGCAGCTAAGCACTAAGCTAAACACTGAGCTAACTGCTAAGCTAAGCCTTAGCTTAGCGGTTAGCTTCGGCGTTAGCCATTCATTGTAGCCCCGCTGCTCTCACCAAAGACTTTGAACATGGCTGAGAGACGTAACATGCAAACTGCGTACAAGTTTCTGAGAAAAGGAGGAAGGCCTCGGTAGAAAGAAATAAGACCAGAGTGGATTTGGGAGATTTTTTCCCCCTGTGGAGCGGAAGAGCTGGTAAGGCAGCCTTGCACATGAGCATTTTTTTTTCAACCAGGCCCTTGGGGGTTTCTAACTTACATTTCCGGAAAAATCTGCAACTCTACCTTCAAGCAATGCGTGTAAGTTAAACAGTTTCGTTTTGATATGAAATTTATTCTCTTTTTTTTACTCTCAATTTAGATTTTTTAAGAATATCAAACTGCAGCGCTAACTGCTTCATTCACATTTACCGTTCTGGTTTGATGAGAGAACAATTTCTGTGAAATAAATAAATACTGTAGTGTGTTAACAGTCCCTGTCCTATCGTTCTGTAAGGATTTCTGTTTGCTAAAAGCTGCCGACAGGGTCAGGATGCCAGATAGCAGATAATACAGAGAACCTGTAATACTGCGAGTTCTTTCCGCTGCTCCCTTTTACAGCGGTCGGTATAACTTACACACAGAACTTTCAGAGTTTTTACGCTGTATGCTCTTCCTGACACAACCAGGAGCACCCAGCTCTAAGTCCATAGCCACCATGCCTTATAATACTGTTTCATTTTGTTGTATGTGTATTGAAAACTCTGCTGAAAAAATTTAAAATTGACTGAAAAGAAATTCATTCAGCAGCAGAATTTTACACTGAAAACATTTTTTTAATGTCCAGACTTTAATTTCAATACATTCATTTAGGGGCTTCACATTGGAACAGATGGTTCCGCTGCCTTGCAGCAAGAAGGTCCCGGGTTAAAATCCCAACCTGGGGCTTTTCTGCATGCGTGGGTTTTCTCTTTGTACTCCTGCTTCCTCCCACTGGTTTCTGAAACGTCTTCCTGTGTGTCTCTGTGTTGCCCGACGATGGATGAACTGATAATTCTTCATTTAGTGTGAGTCACTAAATGAATAGTAATTTTTTCAAATAAAAATTTTAGTCCTGGATCTCTTTCTATGAATGAATGTTTTTAATTATGTTCCCGGCTTTTTTTCTTATTAGAAATATGCTAAACAATGATTGCAAAAATAAATAAATCCCTGTCAAATAAATGTAACTGAAGAGTTTGATAATGTCTGCTTCAGTTTTTTTTTTAAATTGACACTCTATAACTTTCTGTATAAATATGTGAAACAGAAGACAATTTTTCAAATGCAAAACAAAGAAGAAGGTAGAAGTGCACTAAGCTTCAGTAAACAGTAAATCTACAAGAAAGTGTAACCAAGTGGATAAAACTTATTTTTTCTCACCTTTTATTTATATTGATCAACCTGCACTCTTTTATTTTGAAAAAAAAAAGTTTGCAATTGCATTAATGTAAATAAAAGGAGAAAAAAAAGTTTTCTCTACTGGATTAGAAAAGCAACTGATCACCTTAACTAATTAAAAGGTTTAGGACAACTAAGGTTGAGAGAGACTAGGCTGGATGAGGAGCCAGGTTTATCCTGCCCCCACGTCCAGAGAGCAGGACGGCTGAGGAAGTGAAAAATCTCCAAAGTTCACTGATGGAGAACTTCTGCAAACAGTTGCCCAGACCCACCTGGGGGCGTGGCCTGGCCAGAGTGTTGCAGATACACCTGAATGGCACCTTATAACCCACCTCTGAAGCTTTAAGGAGCTGCCTAACGACCACTTGTCGCCTAAAGCACAGAGATGCAAAGATGTTTGTCGGTCCTCAAGCAAATATTCATTTTTAAGCCACATTCTGATTCTCCACAAAAAGCTCCTGGAAGACTCTCAGTCCCCCAGTCGTCTCAGAGTTCTCTGCCCGCCTGTTCTCCGGCTTACCAGCCGATCAACAACACCAGTCCCTCTGGATCCCTTCCAGAACCTCATCTCCAAACAGGTGGCTTTTTGCAGATGGAAACTTTTTATTTTTAATTACTGTAAATGTATTATAGACTTGTGAAAATCTTACAATTGAATGTTTGATTGAATGTTCGGTACAACACAAAACATTTGTCTGTTAATAAGCACACTTTTTACATTTGCTTTAATTTCATAGTAAATAGGGCAACTTTTACTGCAATGAAGACTTTGGTGCATTAAAACCTGATTGGAATTCATTTATTAAAATTGGCGGAATACATTTTAATACGTTTTCTTAAAATGATGATGTTTTCTTGGGTAGGTTAAAAGAAAATCACAATATTTTTGGTTATGTTATTAATTTTTATTGATTTTTTTGGCCCTCGAGTCCTTTTGATTTAACAATTTTGGCCCAATAGCCAAATAGTTTGGACACCGCTGGCCTAAGGTATGCCTGTCCAAACTTTGCCTACAGTTATAACATCCTCCCTACAGAGAACGATCCGCGTTTCTTCAATTATTCTTTCAACGTAGCTTAAAACATTAAGTGAAGTTTTCACTTTCATTATAGCCATAAACGTCTTTGTATTTTATAATTGATGACGATGAGACATGTGTTGTCATTCTCAGACTGACAGGAAGGTTTAAGCAAAAAAAAAAAACATCTCTGGTTTATTTAAAGTAAAAAATAACTACTCCTCTTAAAACTAGTTTTCAAATTGTAAAGTAAATAAAAAACTTGGATGGAAATAAGAGTCAAGTTTTTTCAGAAAAATTAATTGAATAAAGGGATTGATATTTTGTCCAATGTCAGACGGAGGATGAAGAACAGGAAGTGCTCGTGACCACACTCCTCTACCTCAGCCAGCATCCTGCGATGGTTACCATGGAAGCGCACCTCTGCACCAATAAGCTGCAAGCTCTGCTGGCTGCTGACTCTGTACAGTGCTGCTGTCTGTTGTATTACAGGGAACAAAGGAAGCATTAAAAAATGTCTCTGCACCACAAAGCAAGCATGCACCCGAACACGCTGAGTTCCACTTTCAGTCAGACGGAGGCCGTCTGCAGCAAAAGGACCTGTGGCACTAAGTGTTTATCTGTGCGTGTGCATGTGTGTGTGTGTCGGTACATGAGCTCAGACAACGGCCTCACCGCACACTGTGGCTGTGCAGGTGTCACAGAAAGCACATAGGAATTGGAGCGCCTCAACAGAGCAACTCAAATTGGTGAGAGAAATGAAATATGACTCAATCGTGGACAAGACTGCCATGCTGCTTGAATATTTCAACATTTTTTGATGTGTTAAAATTAGGCTTTTCTTCTATGATGTAAGTTCATCATAAAGCTAAACCGGTAAAAAAACAAAGTTAGCTGTCTCAGATGTCTAAAAATGCACTCTGCACAAAAAAACGTTGCTTACAAATAAAGTGTTTCATGAAAATTTCTCTGGAGTTCTAACTCCTTTGTAAAGTTAGACAAACAAATAAAAAAAAAAATTAAGCTCAAACTCAATTTTATTAAACATTAAAAGCAATAACAGCTCATTAACGCGTAAAAGGAAAACAAATAAGTGGGAAAAACTGAATAGTTTGTCCTACAGCAACAGAAAATTGAGAGAAGTGAAGCAGTACTGTCAATAATTAACATGTGATTGCTGTATAATAAAGGCTCCCTTTCACCAGCTGCAGCATGGACATTTCTCCTTTTTTATAAACCTCCAACTTCCCTTTTTTCATTCTAGAAAACACATACAACATTTATTAAGCTTTTCCTGGTTAGTTTGTAGAAGGAATCTGGAGTTAAACCAGCAGAAACACACGCGTATCCCCATCTTTAAACTAAAATTAGACCTCGGTGGTGTGGAGGAAATGGCCAGAGTGAAACAGCCATCCAGAGAAGAAGAGTGAAAGGTGGAGCTGTTAACCAACAATTATTTCTAAATATATCATTGTAAAAAAAAACAACGTTTTCTTACCATTTTTGTTACTGGGGATGAGTTATTACAGGGTAAAGGGTTCCATGTCCAGCAGTAATTCCTTAGTAGCCCAGCTAATGCTGCTGCTGCTGCTCAAACAGCCATATTACCTGTGACTAAACTTATAGCAAAGGAGGAAATGCTCTGCATGTCAGCGTGGGCAGCAGGGTGTCTGCAAGCGACGCTAAATGATGTCAGCCGGGGGGGTTTCTTTCCTCTCCCACTTTTTTTTTTATTTTTTTTGTGTGCCTGATGAAATGTCAACTCACTGAACAGACCAGAAACGTACAACAGAGCGGTGAAGCAAATGCTAAAGTTATTCTCTGTGTTTATGGAGATGCAGAGGGCTGACAAAAAGCAGAGAACCTAAAATTTAAGACACAACAAACACAACTTAAAGGTGGGGTGCAGCAAAAAGCCTGTTTCCTCTGACGGCCCGGCAGGAAATCTACAGTTCGGAAGGCAGAAAACTCCTTAAAAAAACGCATTTCCTGACACAACATTAACAAAACAATTGTATTACTGCATAAATTACAATTAATCAAACATTTAAGAGGAATGGAATCAGTCAAAAATAATAAGTCAAAGTAAGTTTGCTAAGAACTGCTCAAATACCCGATGTGGTGTCCAATGAATAATCAGTAGCTAAGACAGATTAATCATTTCTACGGGTTCCAGTGATACATTTTAATTACACAACTGTGTCACAAGGACCATTGCGAAATACTATTTCCCAGATGGAGGATGTTCGGCAAAGTTTTTACTTAACAAGCTGCTTCCAAAGTAGTAGAAAACAATCAAAGTACTACATTCCATTAAGATGTTGGGTCCTTATCGCCATTTATTAATCAAAAAAACATCTGGAGACATTAATGACTTCATTCAGATTGTCTGACAGCAAAGTCGAGCATTAACTCTGACCACTTCATCACAGGAAGGGGTTGTTGTCCAGAGCTGGGGCCCCCGGCGCCACGGTCGTCCCGTTGGGCGAAGAGACGGCGTTTAAAGGGTTGGGGTAGTCGTTAAAAGACGGGGGGGCCGCTGGGCTCATCGTGAACATGAATCCGGGCTGAGTCTGGACCACAGCAGGGGGCGCTGTAACTCCTGGTGGCACGGCCGGGGTGGGGGGCCAGCTGCCTGTCCACTGGGTTCCCAGGGGCCCCTGCTGACCCCAGGGCATCGCACTGGGAGACAACGGTGGAGAGACGTATGGAGAGCCCCCTGGTGGCGATGTGGGGAACATGGAGAGGATCTGAGCGGTGGAGAGGGTCGGCTGTGGAGACTCTGCAGGAAAAACTGACAGAAATCCTAAAGTTATTCTGCCATGTTTATGATTATAACACAAAAAGTTTAGAAAAGACAATGAAGATGTTTTAGAAATACAAGCGATTGGTGAGTTAACTCGCTTGATTTGGGTTGTGGAGAATGCACACGAGCTGCATCAGAGAATTAACGAATAATACCAGAGCAAAATGATGTTTAGCTGCATAAGAGTGATATATATTATTAATAGTTTGGCTATACACAGATCTGTCCTTACTGTTGCCTTAATGTTATCAAAGATTTGGGTTGAAACTAAATAAAAACTATAGGGCGCTCGTTTGATGGGACCCAGAAACTTGAGTGGAAAAAATCTTGAAATATTTCATATTTTTTAGACAGCTGTGATTAAGTTCTCAAGAATATGTGAGTTTTACCTAAAATAATGTTTCTATATAAATCAGCCCCAGTGTGTGACTAAGGGCTGACTTTATACGTAGAACGCAGACACACAGTAGGCAGCAGCTTTCTGGAAATTACCTGAAAATACTCGATGAGGGGAGATAAGTCCGCCTTAAATCCGCTGGAGAAGGGGCTTAAACTGGTGCAACCAGACGAACTGGTGGTTATTGTGTCAGAAACCCTCTGCTGTCGCTTTAAAATCTGAGAGGAACCTGCCTTTTTTTTTTTTTACCTTCTGCCATTCATCCGTGTCGCAGCTTCTTGTTTTCGAGGCCAGTGGAACCATGGAAAAAAATACCAGTGTAACATGTGAAGGATGTTTGTTTCCAACTGCACCCAAATCTACACCTGTATTTTTATTTATTTAGAAATAAGACCCATTGTTTGCCAACCTGGAACTCAATTTAAATAAAATGCAGACCGTACTGGCCCAGCAGCGTTTTCCCTTATTCAGCATGTTTAAGTTGCCACAAATCAATCACTTAATGCCTCACCGACAAGCCGCCTTTTTTATTTTATACTGCAAAGGTTATCCCTCTGGGAAAAAAAACTGTTTCAAACACATTCTTTTGCTTTTGAAATGATTAACTTTTTGGAAACCTAACCTGCGACTGGCCTATTGACAGAACAATTGTATCAACGTGAATAAGTAAATTTTTATAGCAGCTGCTCTTGTGTCCAATTTATCTTGGAAGTTGCTACTCAGCGCTGTGTGTTCTTGTTGCAGGTTGCAAAACGTTGAAATTTGCCTGTTTTGTGATGCTAACTCTTATTAGCGAAACAAGCTTTTATCTTTTATATTTATCTTTTTAGAGAGGCATACTCTCTATAACTTTTAAATTTCATTTGATTGTAAGGATTCCATCTTTTCTCCTGTTCGTTTTTTATTTTATTCCTGCACTTTGTTTATTCAATGTTTATTGGCCTGAGTGTTTTATTGTTGATTCTGTAAGGTGACCTTGAGTGTTGAGAGAGAAGCCTATAAATAAAATGCATCATCAAGCAAATACTTCTCTGCATTTAATTCATTCAAAACACAAAGCACAAAATGTGCCACAAGCGTAGTGAGACACAAGCCTTCAGATAATAGTGATATAAATTGTCATGGTTTGGATTTTGTTTTTGTTTTGGACATTTTTTTTTTCCACTCAGCACCATGATCAGATCCACCTGCTGCCACCAATCACCTCCAAGTCGTTCCACCTGTTTCCCTGCCTCTTTACATACCTGCCGCACTCACCACTCCCTGCCAGAACGTCAAAAAAGGTTAAAAAATATATATATATAAAACAACTGGACTTCTATTCTGACGCAGAAGACGTTTTGCTTCCCATCCAGGAAGCTTTCTCAGTTCAAAATGTCTGGAGTAGTGAGGAGTTCCCAGCTTTATAGACCTGCAGGTGAGGCCTCGTTAGAGCTTAGATTCACCTGTAAATTCACCTGGAACATTCCCAAGTGTCCGTACCAGTGGCACAAGTTAAAAGTTAAACCACTCTCAATAAGATGCTTATAAATAGTGTCTAAAATCTGTTTGCTTACATCGTTCATATTCAGTTGCCTAATTAAATAGATACGCTGCATAGCTTTTTTTTTTTTAACTTCCTCACCAACTCTAATCCTTTCCAGGACTCACTCTCCTATATGGTTGAGGGCCGTGGGAAATCCAGAATGAGTTCTGATTTCACTCCAAAATGTTTTGTCTTATCAAACTATAATATTACGCTGAAACTAATGAAGGTGTGGATGGTCCATGTCAAGAGGATCCTGATATAGTCATGAAAACAACACCTGCCGTAATTCCTCAGAATCGATGAATCTTCAAAACCGAGAAGGGAAATGAAACAAGTGTCTCCAGCTCCGCAGAGTGACTCACAATAAGCCACTCATGAATTATTAATAAACTTAAGGTCGAAAAGTCTCAAATAAAAACCTCTAATATTTGAATTAAATGGTGTTTTTGGTTGATCTTTTATTTAAAAGTCTTCCAACTTAAGCTACTGCAATAAAACAAAAAGTTAAAAACATCATATTCCCAACAGTATTTTCTGTCCACCTCCATCCATAATATGAATCTTTTCTTTATATATGGGATTTAAAGGAGACATATAATTTTTTCAGTTGCACAAATCTATGCTCCTCTTAAATATACCATGCTAAACTAAAATCTGGTTGGTGCATTACTCAGGTCATCACTCACCTGGCTGGCTGACAGAGGAGATATTGTCAGGTGACAGAGGCTCTCTCGGTGATGGGGAAAATATCTCCATCAGTTCGTTACATGAAGAGGTCTGCAGACGGAAACGCAAGAAAAGACGGGTTTAACTACAGTTTTACAAACAATGAGACAAGGTACTGTGCTTTTATATCAAATGCCATTTTGTCCATCATTTTTTCTTGCTTTCACATACTCCATCGTACTTTCCCACACGCTTTCCGCTGTAGTTCAGTACTAGTTTGTTTTAAGTTTGAGATTTTTTTTTATTTAGAATTTAAAATCCTTCTTCTAACTTATAAAGCCCTTAATAATCAAACTCCATCATATATCAGAGCTCTGATTACCCCGTATGTTCCTAACAGAGCACTTCGCTCTCAGACTGCAGGTCTGCTGGTGGTTCCTAGAGTCTCTAAAAGTAGAATGGGAGGCAGATCCTTTAGCTATCAGGCTCCTCTCCTGTGGAACCAACTCCCAGTTTTGGTCCGTGAGGCAGACACCCCGTCTACTTTTAAGACTAAGCTTAAAACCTTCCTTTTTCACAAAGATTATAACTAGAGTGGCTCATGTTACTCTGAGCTACCTTTATAGTTTTACTGCTATAGGCCTAGGCTGCTGGAGGATATCAGGATCTAATTTTCTCACTCTACTGATTTCTACTGTTCTTCAATTATGCATTATGTGTTGTCATTTCTGCTTTAACTTTTTGTTCTCTCTCTTTTCTCTTCATAGTAGGTACACCTGGTCTGGCGTTCTGTTAACTGTGACATCATCCAGAGAAGACGGCTCACCCGCTACTACCATCTAATGTAGAACAGATTACTAGATCAATGTGTGCTTCTGTGCTTTTTTGTCTCTCTTGTTGTGTCTCTGTTCTGTCTTCTGTAACCCCAGTCGGTCGAGGCAGATGAGCGTTCATACTGAGCCCGGTTCTGCCGGAGGTTTTCCTTCCCGTTAATGGGGAGTTTTTCTTCCCACTGTCGCTTCATGCTTGCTCAGTATGAGGGATTGCAGCAAAGCCATGTACAATGCAGACGACTCTCCCTGTTTCCTTATATAGGACATTTTTGACCAATCTGTATAATCTGACCCAATCTGTATAATATGATTGAACTTGACTTTGTAAAGTACCTTGAGATGACATGTTTCATGAATTGGCGATATATAAATAAAATTGAATTGAATTGAATTTAGTGGAAAACATGAAAATCCTCTCAACCACTACACCCCAAAAAAAGCTAATTAGGTTTTTATTTAGTACAAATGTGTTTGTTGCTTCTTTTGTTGATGCACAAAACACGTGACGAGACAGCCTCCAGTTCTTCCTGTCTCATTCACTAACTCACCCAGTTTGTAGATTTGGCAGCAAAGGAAGAAAACAATCATCGGAGACAAAACACTCAGAATATACATATATTTATTACAATTGGAATTCCAAGGGGAGACACACACTTACAACTTTATCCTATAATCCCATTTAGTAATGCACGGAGTCCACCCTCCCATGCCGGCTGCAAGTGCGTGTCTGCCGAAAACAGGGACGTATTTTTTGATAGGCCCACCGGCCCCTCGCTTACTGAGTGACTGGGGGGGGGGGGGGGCTACATACACACTCAGCCACTATCATGCTCATCTTCTCACAAACAAAACAGATCCGCATTCCAGTGTCAACTCTGGAATTTAACTTGTAAGTCACTGACCAGATGTTTCTAGGATTCTACCAAGATAACATTGAAGAACAATAAAAAAAGCTTTTACCACAACCTTCTTGACAGGCACCCTCATAAAACCTCATGTGACTCCCACTTTATCCCACAAGATCCCCCATCCTATGTGCTGCCACACAGTTTACAACAGTAACTAGGACTTAAGTAGCTCTTACTGCTTTAAGAAAAATACATGATTCATACAAAAAACTGATTATATATTTCGATAACACATGTTTTGTGTTTTATGTACCTGGTTTGTATGTCCTGATGATGAGTCAGGTGGTGGACTAAAGATATTCCCATTCGTTGCTTCCTACAATGAGACAGGCAATATTTGATATCATAATTACCCCCTGGGGGGGGGGGGATCTTAATGTGCTTATTTACCGTCACCAGGGAAGCCGAACCGTCATCCAGCCCAACTAAAGAAACACCCTGAAAATAAACACACAAAGATATTTTCTTGTTCTGCAGACCAGTGGCTTGTAGGCAGGAATCAGGTCCACAGAGATGTGGTCTGATGAACCAATGTAAGGAGCTGTAGCGGCTTTGTATGATCCTGGGATATTAGAGTAAACTTGATCTAGTGTACTATTGTCTCTGGTCGGGAACTTGATTTTATGATTTTATGGAACATGGGGAGCACAGCCTTTAAATTAACATGGTTAGAGTCCCCAGCACAATCACAGCCACATCTGAGTTATTGTTCATTTGGCCAGTAACAAAGCAGTAGAGTTCCTCAAGGTCACACGTCCGTTATTTCTCATAGTTTAGTTGAATATTTGATATCATAATTACCCTCTGGGGGGAAATCTTAATGTGCTTATTTACCGTCACCAGGGAAGCCGAACCGTCATTTAGCCCAACTAAAGAAACATCCTGAAAATAAACAGACAAACAGATATTTGCAATTAACAAAAAAAAAAATTTTTAAAAAATGATTGCGATGTGTCGGCTCATGTCTGACTTGGGTTTTCGTAGGTTGACGAGACGTCTCCTGGTCCACACGCTGACAGACCTCCATGATGTCCAAAAGGATCGGATCTGCCTGGAGCAGATAAAATAAAATAAGAAAACACTTTTCAGCCAGTCATACAGCTTCACAACCTGACCAGACTGAATGGTGGCATTTGCGATTTTTTGAAGAAAAAAAAAATAAAAGTATTTTTTATAACAAACCCTCGACACACAAATTTGTCACATCAATTTTGACAAACATTACATGGATAAATAAACATCAGAAACTGAAGAAAAGATCATTGAAAGATTTTCCACAAAATAAAAGAATGCAATTTCTAGTAAGAAATAAATTAACTTATAATTTAGTTGGAAAACATGAATGATCTTTCAGTTACAGATTGGTAAAAAATCTGAGCCACCTGCCTTTAAAGGTTTTTCTACTGTATTTCATCAGATTTACAGTGAGACAGCAATATTACATTACTTAAAAGCTAGATTGAGATTCTCTTCCCTTTATCTTTGCTCTCCATTGCTGGACACTGTCTGATTTAAGAGGTCACAGTGAAAGGAGGCTACTTTCATGCTGTGAGTTGAATCAAACCACTTTGTAATAATTTTGCAATTATTTCTATTATCTGTTTTTCGTTTGCTAGTTAAACGACTTTGCAAATTAGTCTGAACTGCAGGAGGCGATCATATTTATTTGAGTCAAAAAAACGACATATTTATATCGAAACCTTTGTTTTCATAGGTGCCTTAACATAGCAAGTTTTGAAACAATTAAGACTGTAGATAAATAAGAGAGAAGTTCACCCACTAAAGCTTTTTACATGATGATATTGTTTTCTTGACCCAAACAAATGTCATTAAACAAGATTATAAAGTACATATTGATGTGTGCAATGCATTTATTTTATGATAATGAATTTTTTATGTATTTTACCCCATATGATTTATTGTACAATGCAGTGATACAAAATCCAAAGTGCAGAGGGAGATGCCTGCATATAAATATCCCTATAAGCGACTGACTGATACATTAAAGCAGGTCTAATCTATCTAAAAGTGTCTAAAGGTCTAAAAGTAGATTTAGTTCAGGATCATGTTTATTTAGCTTTATTCAACATTTAGAGCAGGGGTGTCAAACATACGGCCCGTTTTTTTTTTTTTTTTTTTCCCCAGTGTCCTGTCTGGCAATGTGGCAATAAGAATTGTTGTCTTAATGCCAAAAAGAGCTCATTAGATTTGACTTTCACAAGTGGAGCAGTACTGCTTTTGCCATAGTGCTCTGCTTGATTTATGAATGTGAATAGTTTTATTATGATTCATGCCAGTAATATCTCAAATGATATGGACACTACAATGGGAAACTAGGAGAGGAAAGGAAGAACAAGAAGAAAAAAGAAAAGGTGAAAGAAAGAGGAGATGAAAGGAAGAGAATGATAAAACAATTATTGAAAACAACATGTACTTCGCTTAATTGAAAATATGCAGTTCCTATATTGTCCACGAGGGGCGCTGCTTTTAATTAGCAGATTAAGCTTCAGGTGTGGAAAAATTTAAATCATTTCTTAATTTTTATCTGTTTGATGTATTTTGTCATGTAGGACAGTGTTTTTAAGTTCCAAAAAATGTGAATAAATGTTTTTTCAATATTGTCCAATCACTGTGATCAGTTCTTATGCATAATGCACAAGTAAATGTTTAACTGAGTAAAAGTTTTGTTGAAATTGTACATACTTTTCTTAAAAACGCTGAGGTTATTCAGATTATATATTGTAAAAGAGAAATGAATTTAATATAAAAATCAACAACAAGTCCACTTTTATTAGTTCTATTTAATCTTGCAATGAGTTTACTCTTGAGATCAGATTAAGCTGAATGCGACCCCTCAACCAAAATGAGTTTGACACCTCTGATTTAGAGTCTATCTCAAATCATGCCATGATGCCTGCAGCTGCTGAAATGCAGATTGAAGCTCATTAATAGCCTGATTTAACCAACTGAAAAAGAATGGCGTCATCTGCATAACGACGTAGTTTAGTTACAGACATACTCTTCTCAATGCTATTACTTAAAATGGGGGGGGGGGGAATCAGGGCCTAAAATTTTAAAACTGGACTTATATCAATCTACAGAAACACTGTTATATCTCAAAGATACAGCTAAAGCCAACTTAAGTCCTATCACGCAAACCAACATGACTGATTCTGGTCATCATGAAACGAGTGGTCGATTGAAAACAGTGGAGGACATTTAAAGCATCAATTGCATGGGTGAAGATTTAATCAGCTTCTCTAGTGGACTAAAATAGGCTGCATCAATAAGTAAACACATAAGAGAAATTGGTAAGCAGGTTTCAGTTACTACAGATACAGATATAAACTTTTGCTCATCCAAATTACATTAAAATAAAGCTGCACAATATAAGCTGAAAAGCTGATCTCTTGGTTAGTTTTCTTTTTACAATGAAAAACCAACATACAGGACTGTCTCAGAAAATTAGAATGTTGTGATAAAGTTCTTTATTTTCTGTAATGCAATTAAAAATCATGAAATGTCATACATTCTGGATTCATTACAAATCAACTGAAATATCACAAGCTTTTTATTGTTTTAATATCGCTGATTATGGCGTACAGCTGAAAAAAACTCAAAAATCCTATCTCAAAATATTAGAATATTTCCTTAGACCAAGTAAAAAAAAAAATTATAACAGCAAAACAAAATCAAACATTTGAAAATGTGCATTAATGCACTCAGTACTTGGTTGGGAATCCTTTTGCACAGATTAGTGCATGAATGCGGCGTGGCATGGAGGCAATCAGCCTGTGGCATTGCTGAGGTGTTATGGATGCCCAGGATGCTTCAATAGCGGCCTTTAGCTCATTTGCATTGTTGGCTCTGGTGTCTTTCAGCTTCTTCTTCACAATACCCCACAAATTCTCTATGGGGTTCAGGTCAGGGGAATTGGCAGGCCAATCAAGGATAGTAATGCCATGGTCAGTACACCAGTTACTGTGAGAATCTGATGTCGTCTCTTAACCACTACCATACTTGTGATTTAGTTTACTGAACCAAGCTGAGTGTTTTTCAAGGCTCAGGAAACCCTGCAGAGTTTCCAGTTAATTAGACGATTCAAGTGATTAGTTGAATAGCCTACTAGTATACTTTTTCACAATATTCTAATATTTTGAGATAGGGTATTTGGGTTTCTTAAGCTGTACGCCATAATCAGCGATATTAAAACAATAAAAGGCTTGCGATATTTCAGTTGATTTGTAATGAATCCAGAATGTATGACATTTCATGTTTTTTAATTGCATTACAGAAAATAAAGAACTTTATCACAATATTCAAATTTTCTGAGACAGTCCTGTACTTTCAATCTACTGGAAAATGAAGGAATGTCTCAGTTTCATTATGATGTGTTTGTTGTTTTTGTAACATTGATTTTGCTACATGATCTTATTGATTATGTCATGAAAACCACATCAGCGTAATGTGGAAGAGGAAATAAATTCTCAACAGCTATAAACCAATCTTATTTACATGTTCTGAAGGCAGCTTAAGTGTTCCTGAGTAAAAACAGAGTGTCATCACCTGGTTGGCTGTCTTGATGTAGAAGAGGACGAACACATCTTCATGTTTGTAGATGTAGGCCAGAGCTCTGGGGTCGGACATGTCTTTGGTCAGCGAGCTGATGCGGGTTCTGTCTTGGTCATGAAGAACAATCTGAAAAACAAAATAATCAAAGGATTGGGGACATGTCCGGCTTTAAAACTACTCTTTTTATTTATTTAACCTTTATCTGTACAGGCATTTTTTTTCTGGGATCCAACATCTCACTTTCAAAAGAGACCTAATTAAAACATTCAACACAGTTGGGAAAAAAAGCAAATAAAATATGATTTTTTTTCTTAAAAGAAATTTAAATTGTTGCAGAGGAATCAAAGGGGATAGTTTCAGATCCTGAAACTCCTGATCCAGATACTCATCATGACCAGGAAGTTCTAGTTAGTACATAGAATAATACATAAGCACCAGAGCTGATAAGATGGCTCACTGATAAAAACTTCAGTAAGGTCATACGCTGGGTTCGTGTGCCTCTTCTCTCTCTTTGTATTTTTTTTTTTTTACTTAATAATTAATTATTCGCTATAAAGCTAACAGGGAGAAGGTCAGCAGGAAAAGGGAATAACACTCTAGAAGGAACTTCATTGTTAATTTTAGGCTAAAGTTACTGATTTTTTTCAGTGCAGTCTGAAAGCAGTGGAAAATAATGAAGATAAATGTTTAAAACATTAACATAGGTTTGCATTTTTGAACTGAGGAGATGTAATCAATAAATCTCTGCTGATAATGTATTTCCTCAAAAGCATCTGTGTGCCGTTAATCTGATCAGTGGCAATTATTCCAACCAAAAAAAGGAGAAAAGCAGAACATTAATTATGTGATTATGTTATTACAGATATCTAGAGACTGTTGTGGTTGAGTCTGAGATGGTTAACTCACCCCGGTACGCTCATCCAAAATCTTTAAGCCACTGGAGGAAATTTTCAGCCAAATTCTCATTTTGTGTTTGCCCTGTTTCCTCGCCGCTGCCTCAAAGCCCTTCAACAGAAGCACATAAAAAATCACCCTCACACCTCGTTGGAGGACTCTGCAGTAAATCAGGAGTAAAGCAGATCTTGGTAGCATCATTATTTGAGTGTATTGTGGTCTATTACATAAATAAAATCACGTTTGATCATTCAACACTCAATTGGTGGTTGGTTTCACGTCGGTTCCACAGTATAAAATGACTTCCAGTTTTATTTTGTATTTTTCACATTTCTGTGTGGTGTTGCAAAGGATCCCCTTTTTGGTGTTTTTGGGTTTAGGTCTCATGTCACATGCCTTAATTTTTGAATAAACCTCTTTTTTCCTGCACTGCAACCCCGACAGGGAGTCAAGGTTTTATTTCAGTGACATATGTCCCTGCCTGAGTCCCTACTTTTTGGCCCCTTTACACCATGAAACATGACAGACTGAATAAGGAACTACAATGTAATTATGTTTTCAATCTGAAGTAAAGGACGTACCGTAGTGTTTGTTTCCTTGAGTCTGGCCCAAAGTCCAGGATCTTAGGCTGATGACATACAGATATACGTCTACATGTCTCCTGAGGATCTCCAGCCAATTGATTTATTTTTTAAATTAATCTTATAATAACTTTGATGGCACACAACTTTCTCCAGCTCAACCAGGACAAAACCTGAAGTTTTAATTGTTGGACCTGGATCTTAGATCTGATCCGTTAATCACTCGCAAACAATTGCAATGAGTAATTTAAAAGTGGTGACTTGCAGATAGGTATAAAGTTAGACATTTTTACCAGTAACCCAAAGTTTAGCCCTAATTATTTAAACATTTTACATGTCCACAAAAATGTGCATTTTGGATTTCATTTTATGTACCCAGTGTTGCTGGTTTAGAAACAGACACACCACAGAAGAAGAAATCGCTAAGTTCTGGCTCCTAAGCGTCTACCAGTGAAATAAATGTGTCCAACTTGAATGGTTTTGAAATGTGTCGTCTGAGTACTCAACATTTCCCAGAAACATTAGAATAAAACACTCAGAAAGGAATACTCTAGTGTTTTATACATTGTTTTGAATTTACTGCTCCTAAAAAATTCTTTGTGATAAATATTTTAAACTTATCCGCACTGAGAACAAACCCAGTTTCTTTTTTTTATTTAATTTTTCATACTCACTAAATCCTTCCACTCTATTCTTGTATCTACTGCACAATTTTGAGAATGTCATAAAAAGGAGCAAACATAATACACAAGGTTATTGTTCAGAGAAAAATAGCATAAAATACATAGAGAAATTGAAATTCTAGTTAATTTCAATGAATTACAAAAACCAAGAGCATTTGGAAGAAAAGATTTTCCACACAAATGTGTAGCCAAAGCTGCACTTTAGCGCCCCCTAGAGTTATGAAGCTCTGGTTGACTGAAGGAGCAGGAGAGTTGTAAGCATAGACATAATATAAGAGTAGACGCGTCGTTGGGCGGGTTCTGCCTATGCTGCGATGCGTCAGAGCGTCCGCCATCTTAAATGTGGCAAATTTGCAGTTACTCAGTCACTTAAACAGTATCAGAAGGACTTTAATCTCTGAATATACTTTGTATTCGTAGTATTTATTTTGTAATATTACAAGTTTATTTTCGTATCCCTTTAGCTTCATTCTCCTGAATTTATTCTCCTAAAGAATAAAAGTATTTAAAATAATCTAACCTGGCCCTATTACTCCAGGAGTGAAATAATTCTGCAAACTGTGACTATTCTGGAAATCCCCCTTAATTCTCATATTATGACATTTTTATCATAACAATATCACTTCTGTGTTTGTTTGTTTATTTTTACTTTATTGACCTAGGACTTTTTTTCTCATATTATTAATTTTACCTCTTTAGTACTCCCCCAAAAAGTCTGTTCCTAAAGGTTCACAAGTGACACGGTTTTATGAAATAATGAAGACAACAATGTTTAGATTTAACAAATCGATCCTCATAACACATACACACACAAATATATATATATATATATATATATATATATATATATATATATATATATATATATATATATATATATATATATGTGTGTGTGTGTGTGTATATGTATATATGTATATATGTGTGTATGTGTGTGTGTGTGTGTGTGTGTGTGTGTGTGTGTGTTTATTGCAGCACAGGAATGAGGCATCTTCTCTGATCCACATTCACAATAACAGAACTCAACTTTTTTCTGCCACATACAATATGGCGGTGACGTTGACGTGCGAACCTGCGCCCTATGACGCGTCTACGTATATGATGTCTGTGGTTGTAAGGACCCAAAGTCAGGAAGTTGCTGACCCAGAATTTCATAACTTCAGATTAAAGTGCTAAATCCTAAGACTATTGATGCCAGATTGTTAAACGCCATCTTCTGATGTTTATATGAACAGTGAGAAAAATAAAGAGGTTAATTTAGCAGCTTTTTTTTTTCCCTTTTTTTTTCTTTCTTGAAAAAAAAGGGTAATAAAAGGGAAAAAAAGGGGAAAAAAAGGGAAAAAAAAGGAAAAAAGGAAAAAAAAGGGGAAAAAAAAGGGAAACAAAAATTTAGCAGCTTTTATCTACAACAGTCAGGGGTTACAGACTACCTTCAGTTTCATCATGGAGTCCAGGCACATCTTCTCCCCTTGTGCCTGGGGCACCGGGTCCACACCGATCAGCTTGGCCTTGTATCGGACCCCGTCCCCTTCGAACCGGGACCTGGTGTCGCTGAACGGTCCTGGGAGAAGAACACGAAGAACACGAAGAACAGAAACGGGTTGAAACACCAAAATAAACGTGAAGCTCAGGAAGCGCAGGAGCAGAAAAAAAGTTTGCAACTCTGCAAAGTGCATCATAGTCTAACATCCAAGAGGCATATTTTGAGTTTTCAAACCTGCATTTTCTTATCCGATACATCCTGCACTGCAAAAATGGATCTAAAAATAAGTCAAACGTTCTTAAAGTTAGTGTATTTATCATTGATTTGAGTAAGTAAAATGGATTATCTGTCAATGGAATGAGTATTTTGACCCCTAAAATAAGATAATTAGACATCCTGCACTTGAAATAAGATGGTGGAGATGAATTGTTCTTATTTTAAGTGCAAAAATCTGATTCCATTGGCAAATAGTCTTATTTACCTGCTCAAATCAAGGACAGATACACAAATTTTAAGAACATTTTACTTCTTTCTAGTTCTGTTTTTGCAGTGTGTGGTGTTGATATGAACTACAAACATATTTTGTACTTTTTAACACCTTTGCACTTTGTTTCAATCACGACAATAGAGCAGTAAATTTTGCTCATGGTCACGTCGTCACATTCTCATTTACTTTTTACAGCGCTTACCTCAGCATGTTCTGCCAAAAGTGACTACTTCAGGAGCATTTTTGTTTAATATAGTCTCATAAAAACATGATTTCCTTTTAATGGTTAACGGGTCAGGAGTACATGAGCAGATTCTCTTTCCCTCTGGTGAGCAGACGGGTGGGGGGGGGGATAGCCGGGGAGGGAGGGAGGGTAGCTGCCATTTCCAACACCAAATAAACAGACATCAATCTTGTAAAAAGCTTGTCGTGGTTAAAAATATGTCAAATCGTTTCCAGTAACACACAGCTGTGTTATGCGATGTTCCTAAAACAGCTGGGACAGCTGGATGACATCCAGGAGAACACAAAGGAGGAGCAAGAGGAAAGGACAGAGGTCTTACCTGAACACGACAAAACAGAACTCAGCGTCCCACCTTCACCTAGTCCCACGGAACTAAAAATAACTAAAATCTTCTTGAAATGAGAGCATTTATCCTTGATTTGAGCTGGTAAATAAGATGATCTGCCAATGGAATAAGATTCATGCACTTAAAATAGGAAGAACTCATCTCCATCATCAGTGTTGTATAAAGTACTGAAATCTGGGAGTCAAGTAAAAGTATAAGTACCTCTCTAAAATATGACTTTGGTAAAAGTCCAAGTCACTGACTGAAATGTTACTTGAGTAAAAGTCTTAAAGTATCTGAAATGTCTTGTACTTAAGTGTGACAATTACTGTAAAAAAAGATGTACTCGAGTAATGTAATAAAAAGTATAAGTAAAAAGTAAAACAAAGCAAATGCAGTTTGAATGACATTTTTTAGATTTTGGTAAAATTAGAAAGTCAAATTCACTTAAAACAATATAAACAACCAAGTGCAGGAGAAATTTAGACCAAGTTTAAACAGAAAATACAACCTTTTTGTAAGCTTTCAGTTTTCCTTCTTCAAGTAAGGTCAGTGCTATGCAATTTAAAATTGTACACAACCAAGTGCAGGCAAAATTTAGACCAGGGGGTGTTTACTAAGAACATGGTTTAGTTACTCTTTTTGTAACGAGTAACTAAACCAAACATTGAAAATGTATTGAAGTAAAAGTATGCAATTAAGTTCAGAAATATAATGAAGTAAAAGTAAAAGTTATCAAAAAATGTTATACTTGAGAAAAGTATAAAGCACTCCAAAATATACTTAAGTACAGTAGTGAAGTATTTTTACTTCGTTACTATACAACACTGTCCATCATCAATTTCAAGTGAAGTATATCTAATTGTCTTATTTTAGGGGTCAAAATATTTATTCTATTGGCAGATAATCTTATTTACCTGCTCAAATCAAGGACAAATGCACTAATTTCAAGAGACTTTTACTTATTTTTGGTTCTGTTTTTGCAGTGCAGGAGACGCTGTCTGTCATAAGCTCTGTTACCACACTGCAAAAACGGATCCAAAAATAACTAAAATGTTCTTAAAATTTGTGTTTTTGTCCTAGATTTGAGCAGGTGAATAATCTTATCTGCCAATGGAACGAGTATTTTGACCCCTAAAATAAGATAATTAGACATCCCGCACTTGAAATGAGACGATGTAGATGAGTTATTACGATTTTAAGCGCAAAACTCTTATTCCATTGGCAGATGATCTTATTTACCTGCTCAAATCAAGGACAGATACACTCATTTTAAGAAAATATTACTTATTTTTGGTTCTGTTTTTGCAGTGCAGGAGACGCTGTCTGTCATGAGCTCTGTTACCAACACGTCCTTTCTGTGTTTGGTCTCCATCCTGAATCCAGCGAGGGCCCATCACGTCACTTACAGTAAGGCAACGAGCCCTCTGCCAGACGTGATCTGAGCGATCTGAGACCAAATGCTCTGATTTTCTCCTGAGACTGAACACTGACCGGCCGCTCATCCCTCGTACCTGTGGTCCTGTAGGGTGGCCAGGTCCTGATCGCGGTTTGGCCCGGTGCCGGACAGCCTGCGGCCGTTTGCTCTGTCTCAGTCATGGTGGTAGTTCGGATTGTAGCAGCTGGAGATCCTGCGGGAAAACCCTCGATGCTTTCTGCTGCCAAGCAAAGTAACTTTGGCTGTCAAGATGCAAGAAGAACAAAAACAACATCAAGATGTTTCTGATGCAGAGAAGAAAGGACCTTCTCACCTGCAGGGAGTGCGTCTCGGCTTTGACCCAGCTGCTTGGCCCGTCCCTCTTGCAGAACCGCTGAGCCAAAGGTCAAGCTGCAGACTCACTGGTGATATATTAACATCCGCCGGGAGGCCAACATGCATGGGAACTCCTACAGCAGAAGGGAGAGACAATGACAGAGACGACTTTCTCCCTCGGTGGGTGAATCTAGGGTCACGCATTTCCCTCAAGGACCGGCTCTTTTGGTGGCGTTTTCTTAAAATAAGCCTACAGAAACCAAAGGGGAGGAAAACAAATGATTAGGGTTGCTGAGAAACGCAACACAAAGGAGGCAGGCAGGCAAATTTATTTATATAGCACAATTCAGTACAAGACAATGCAAAGTGCTTTACATGATTAAGATATAGCAAAATAATAAAATGTAGATAGAAAATAGAATAAAAGCAAGTAGGGATAGAATGTAGTAACAAAAAAGAACAATAAAAACAGTAAAACTGTTTAACTAGAACAGTCAAAGGCAATTTTAAACAGATGTGTTTTTAATCTTGATTTAAAAGATTAAGATTAAAAGATTAAAAGAAAAGGAACAATCTTCAGAAAGACTGGAAGTTGAAGGATTTGATTCCGATTGGACGTTTTTAAACGATTGCTCAAAGGTTTGGAAATGAGATCTATGGTTTGTAACTGTTTAATGAAATTCTAATTTAGATAGATGTTATTGTAAACTGTAATGTAAATTGTAATGTAATCTTTTGCTGCTATCTTGGCCAGGACTCCCTTGAAAAAGAGATTGTTAATCTCAATGGGACTTTTACTTGTTAAATAAAGGAATAATAATAATAATAATAATAATAATAATAATAATAATAATAATAATAATAATAATAATAATAAAAGTGACGTTGTGGCTGAGACGTGCACCATCCATCCGTTCGCCCACCCATCGTCCAACGCTCGTCCCAATCAGGGAAACAGGTCCAGGGGGGGAACCCCAGACGTGCCGCTCCGGGCCAGACGGGAGAGACAAACCCTCCAGCGAGTTCCCCGGGGGTCTATTTTCTTTGCACTGCAAAAACGGAACTAGAAATAAGTAAAATATTCTTTAAAATGAATGCATTTGTCCTTGATCTGAGCAGGTAAATAAGGTGATTTGCCAGTGGAATAAGATGTTTGCACTTAAAATAGGAACAAATCATCCCCATCATCTTATTTCAAGTGCAGGATGTCTAAATTTCTTATTTTAGGGGTCAAAATACTCATTCCATTGGCAGATAATATTATTTACCTGCTCAAATCAAGGATAAATACACTAACTTTAAGAACATTTTACTTATTTTTAGATCCGTTTTTGCAGTGTGTCTGATGGTAGCAGTTCATCTCTCCCTCCAGACCACAGTGAAGTTGTGACACATCTCAATAACTTCTTCAGAAAAGGCTCCCGAAAACTTTCCCATCTTCTGTAAAGCTACATTTCTCCTCGGGTTTTCCTCGTTGTTCTGAGTACGTGTCGATCCGGCATCTCCAGTCCAGCTTCGTTATACTGACAGGAGACACAGGAGCAGCTGCTGTCCACGGCGTCTACACTGCAAAAATGGAACTAAACATAAGTAAAATGTTCTTAAGATTAGTGTATTTGTCCTTGATTTGAGCAGGTAAATAAGATGATTTGCCAATGGAATTCGATTTTTGCACTTAAAATAGGAACAATTCATCTCAATCATCTTATTTCAAGTACAGGATGTGTAATTATCTTATTTTAGGGGTCAAAATACTGATTCCATTGGCAGATAATCTTTTTTACCTGCTCAAATGAAGGACAAATGCACCAATTTTAAGAACATTTTACTTTATTTTTAGATCCATTTTTGCAGTGTACTAATGAGAAGTCAGCAGGCCGTGTCCTGGTCAGGTTACGGGCCACGCAGCATCATTCAGCAACCTTAAAAGATTCATGTGAGCGAATGTAAGTATTTACACTGCAAAAAGGGAACTCAAAGTGAGTAAAATTTTCTTGAAATTTGTGTATTTTTCCTTGATTTGAGCAGGTAAATAAGACTATTTGCCAATGGAATGAGATTTTCGCACTTAAAATAGGAAGAACACATCTCCATCATCTTATTTCAAGTGCAGGATATCTAATTGTCTTATTTTAGAGGTAAAAATACTCATCCCATTGGAAAATAGTCTTATTTAGCTGTTCAGATTAAGGAAAAATACACTAATTTCAAGAAAATTGTACTTACTGTTAGTTCCCTTTTTGCAGTGTAGAGCCATGCTATGCAATTCTGACCCTCTGTGCCTTAGAGACAATCGGCTATAACTTCAAAACCCAATCTTTGTTTTTATTCTAAAGTCTAAAAATGTTAACATAATCAACTCTAATTCCCCCCCCCCCCCCCCTTCCCGTCGGAAATAACCCGAACTTTTGGACTCGCTCTCCTCCATGGTCAGTGCCCTGTGGGAAATCCAGAATGAGTTCTGCTTTCACTCCAAAAACGTTCCGCTTCAGTAAACTAGAATCTGGACGTTATAGAGGAAATAACGAAGGAGTGGACGGTTCAGGTCAAGTAGATCCTGATAGCATCCAGAAGGCAGCACCGGCCGTATTTTCTCAGAAAAGGATGAATCTACAAACACGACTCCAGAGGGGAAATGATACAAGCGGTTACACAAGCTGAGCAGAGTGACTCACAATGGGCCATCCGGGTAATTAATGATGAACCAAGAGGCTCAGGGCTGCAGGATGAAGAAGAAAAAAATCAGAAAATGTGGAATAATATCTGAATTTGACTGTATTTTGGTTTTCCCTTTATTTAAAAGCCTACTTTTGCCAACTTAAGATGTTGCAATTAAGCAGAATTTATGGTTGTGTGTCTTTAGTCCAAAGCGTTCGCTGGCCACCGTATATGTAGTTGAGTCACATCCTTTTCTCACATCATATTAAACCATAGGGTTTAATATGATGTGAGGCGCACAGACGCAGCGGCTTCATATCTTCTGGGAACGCTTTCCTCCATTTTCAGAGTCGGTGTGCGGGAATTTTCCGACACTCTTCCACATGTGCACGTTTAAGGTCATATACGCTGATGTCGGTCGACTCAGAATCCAAAGGGTTGAAGCTGGGACTCAGGAAGTGGGCATCCTGCAAAGCTGCTGGGCATTAAATTGTCCATTTTGTCTTATTATGCTGAAGCATTAAGAGTTATTTTCACTCAGACTAACCAGCATCATAATCCTCCTTCCAGATTGGTGTTATTTCCCTTAGTCCCAAACCCAGAGGGAGGCGTGAGCTCATCTTTGACCTGCTCCAGAGTTTCCCCCCCCATTGCATCTGGTGCTTTGCACATGGCTGCAGCTGCTCAGCCACAGAAACCCGCTCCATGAAGCCCTCTGCACACTTTCCTACAGCTAATCTAAGATCTTTAAATTAATCCTGGCCAGCTCTGCACCCGAGCATCTTGTTTTAACCCCAAAAAATAGTTCTCTGTTGAGTATTCAAATTCTTCAAATGCTCAAATTCTTTACATACAAATGTTTTTTTTTTTTTTAAAAACACTCACCTGTACACCTGTACTGTTTACATTTCAATTGTTTTACTTTCAAATCAGTGCTCCACCTTATACTGTATTTTAAATCTACTGTAATTTACAAGCTGTATTCTTGCACAAATGCCCTTTGCACAATCAATTCTGCACATACAAATGGTTTTAAAAATACTCACCTGTACACTGTGACTTCTCCTGCATTGTCTACATTTAAATTGTTTTACTTTTAAATAATTGCTGCACCTTATACTATAATTAAATTTTTACTGCAATTTACAAGCTGTATGCAACGAAATTTCTTTCTGTACGCACCCTGTGCATACAAAATGACAAATAAAGTTGTCTAAGTATTCTGTAGCAGGGAAATTTTGCAACTTGACTTTTGAGAGCAACTATTTCATATTTTCAGAAACAGTCTGCATGCCTTGCTGCTGCATTTTATACTTTTGCCATAGAAGTGATAGAAGGACATGAAGGTGCAAAACCCGTCCTTTATAATTACAATTTACTTTGATATATTTTTATTTTTCCTTCAATAATTAGCTAAAAAAAAAGAATAATTTTTTACCATGTCTCTTTAGGTTTATTGTCACGTCGCTTAGAGGGAAATCTTAGAGGATTTTCTCTCCTGCTACCAGCATCCTGCTTACTCTGAAAGAATTCAATGCGCCAGCGAAGCACTTCCACAAATAAATATTTGCATACCAGATCACTTTAGAGATGATGTGTGGTGCAACAGAGAGGTTTGTGTTTGCAGGAAAAAAAAAAAAAGAAAAAGAAATGTTCTCAGGCAGCGCGGCTCACTTGTTGAACCGGGATGCGTTTCATCTCAGATTAGGAGCAGCTTTTCTCAAGATCTCTTCAAAATTAGAGGGATTCGCATGAAGACGAAATAATATACAAAAAGGCAGAAAGTATCAGGGCAGGGCAGCAGATTTGACTTCAGTAACCTGAGGAAATTAAAGGGGAAATTGAATTAACTCTACCAAATGAAGGATGTGGTGGACTGCTGACATCACAGCGCTGGTGATGTTCCACGTTTCCTCCTAACAGTGAAGGGTGGCGGTAAGAGCTGGACTTCCCAGCAGTGACAGGAGACGGAGTTCAGTGATTCTCAGGACACACAAACATTCACTGATCTGTCAAAGGCTGAGGGCCCTGCAGTCAACGAGCTGCATCCCTTCATCACCACCAGTCTGACTCCTTCACTGATACCATGGAGGTTGTGTAAGTCAGGGGTGTTCAAACTTTTTGGTACATAGGCCAAAATTCTCAAGTCAAAGGAACAGGAGGGCCACATATTTATTTTTAAGCCAAAGCAATCATATAAATTTTTTACCTACTCTATAAAACATGCTCATTTTAAATAAATAAATTAGTCCGTTTTTTTTTTTTGTTTTGTTTTGTTTTTTGTGGGAAATTAATTTGTAAATGATTGTAGATCCAAAATTAAAAAAAGGGTTTTGCTTATTTCAATCTAAAAAACTCACACAGAAAAAATTTGAAAATTAGAAGGATTTATTGACACAGTAATTAAGACGTTGGCGCTCAGACCTCGGCAGGAACATTAATGCTGAATTATACTTTAATATGCATAAGTAGATGTATGAGAACAGGTATGTTCCCCCCCCAGGTCTGAAACTGGTGGTGGAGTGGAGATAGAAGAAGTTTGTTCAGTCCATATGATGATCTGTTTAAGATAGATGTCCAACTTGATAAACACAGATTTGCATGAACTGTCCATGATGAGCAAGCATGAAGCGACTGTGGAGAGGAAAAACTCCCCTTTGGGAAGAAACCTCTGGCAGAACCGGGCCCAACATGGTGGTCTTCTGCCGGACCAGTAATGAGGTGAAGGAAATGCTGAAGATTGGGAGAAACTCGGATGTGTTGAGGATGGAGGAACATCATGGAGCTAGATGAACTCGGCTAAAATGGTGGAGAGGGGGCTGGAGGTGAAGTTGCTTTTAAGATGAACACGGGATCCTGATTGGGCTTCGTGGAGGTTTGGTTTGAAGCTGATTGGCTCATGTCAGAGGCGGACCGGCCTCTGATTAGATGGAGGTAGGTGACGAGTTTCTTCAATTGAACTTCTGCTTTTAGCTTCATTTGTTGTATTCATCCAGTTTGGAAATTATTTTGAATCATTTCATTTAACAATAATAAACTGAACTGTTTTTGGTCCAGCAATATAAGAACAGTATTTGGGTCGGTTGTTCTTTCAAAACACTTGCTGTAATTGGCCAAATTTAATAACTGAATTCAGAGCAGATTTTAATGCACTAAAGTGTAAATTTGAGTGATTAAACATCATTGGATAGATGTTACTTTGAAATTAAAGAGAATCTCAAATGTGTGTTTATTAAAAGATGAATACTTTGTGTTATACTTAACATTTTCAATTGTGGGATTTTATCTTTTCTGCAATAATTTTGCCCTAATCCATCCGTCCATCCATCATCCATCCATCCATCCATCATCCATCCATCCATCATCCATCCATCTGTCCATCCATCATCCGTCCATCCGTCCATCATCCGTCCATCCGTCCATCTATCCATCATCCATCAATCCATTTATACATCTGTCCATCCATCCATCCGTCCATCTATCCATCCATCCATCCATCCATCATCCATCCATCCATCCATCATCCATCCATCCATCATCCATCCATCTGTCCATCCATCATCCGTCCATCCGTCCATCATCCATCCATCTGTCCATCCATCATCCGTCCATCCGTCCATCTATCCATCATCCATCAATCCATCTATACATCTGTCCATCCATCCATCCGTCCATCTATCCATCCATCATCCATCCATCCATCCATCCATCCATCAATCCATCATCCATCATCCATCCATCCATCCATCTGTCCATCCATCATCCGTCCATCCGTCCATCCATCCATCATCCATCCATCCATCCATCCATCCATCCATCATCCATCCATCCATCCATCAATCCATCATCCATCCGTCCATCCATCAATCCATCCATCATCCATCCGTCCATCCATCCATCAATCCATCATCCATCCGTCCATCCATCCATCCATCATCCATCCATCCATCCATCATCCATCCATCCATCCATCAATCCATCATCCGTCCATCCATCCATCCATCCATCCATCAATCCATCATCCATCCGTCCATCCATCCATCCATCCATCCATCAATCCATCATCCATCCATCAATCCATCATCCATCATCCGTCCATCCGTCCATCCATCCATCCATCCATCCATCCATCCGTCCATCCATCATCCATCCATCCATCCATCAATCCATCCATCCATCCATCCATCCATCCATCAATCCATCATCCATCCGTCCATCCATCCATCCATCCATCCATCATCCATCCGTCCATCCATCATCCATCCGTCCATCTATCCATCATCCATCCATCCATCCGTCCATCTATCCATCATCCATCCATCCGTCCATCTATCCATCCATCATCCATCTATCTGTCCATCCATCCATCCATCCATCATTCATCCATCCGTCCATCTATCCATCCATCCATCCATCCATCCATCCATCCCGAGGCGTTCTCAGGCCAGCAGGGAGACATAGTCCCTCCAGCGTGTCCTGGGTCTTCCCCTGGGCCTCCTCCCGGTGGGACGTGCCCGGAACACCTCACCAGGGAGGCGTCCAGGAGGCATCCTGACCAGATGCCCGAGCCACCTCAACTGGCTCCTCTCGACGTGGAGGAGCAGCGGCTCTACTCTGAGTCCTCCCCGGATGACTGAGCTCCTCACCCTATCTCTAAGGGAGAGCCCAGACACACTACGGAGAAAACTCATTTCAGCCGCTTGTATCCGGGATCTCGTTCTTTCGGTCACGACCCAAAGCTCGTGACCATAGATGAGGGTAGGAATGTAGATCGACCGGTAAATCGAGAGCCTCGCCTTTTGGCTCAGCTCTCTCTTCACCACAACGGATCGGTACAATTTTGCCCTAATTAAAAACTAAAACCTTCCATCTGCATCAGCCACATGTGCTGGTGGACCAAACCTTTCTTGCCTCACTTTGGGCATGCCTGCTTTAAATAATTAGCATTCTGTGTCACACATCGTTAGAGCAAGTGTGGAGGAGAACACGTGACTAAAGCTGTTGTTTCTTAACCTGACAAAAGCCAGCTGTATGTCGCTCCGCCTAGCTCCACTCATCCATCTGGGACATCGCCATAGGAATTGCCTTTACTGAAGGCTGGGCCTTAAAAAAAATTCTTGCATATGATTGGATAAGCCACTTGTCTGTCATCTTTATTGATTTGCTATTTCAACCACTCACACCGAAGCTAACCCGTGACGCTGATGAGAGCGACGCAGGAAAAAAAAATATAATAATAATGTGTTTGCGGCTCTAGTGGCGTTTTATTGACAGTGAGCTGACAGGAAGAGGGGGAAAGACAGGCGGCAAAGCGCCGCGGGTCGTAGTCGATCCCGGGCCGACCGCGTCGAGGACTAAAGGCCTCCTAACATAGTTGGCGCTAACCGCTAACCGCTCCGGTTAGCGGTTAGCGCCAACTAGAAAACAAAACTTGCCAAATCCGGTCGGGAGAAGGGCGAAAACATGGTTTCCACCAACAAAAGCCTTCAGAGCCGTTCTCTGATGTTCTTTTAATGAAACAATATTAGGTAGATTGGACAACACGGAAGAAATAGCAGCATCAATGCTAACGCTTGCTTCCTCAACTAGCCTGATTGGCTAGACCATAAAATTGGTTGGAGAAATCACTTTCTACCGGCGATGTCCCAGATGTATGTGAGTGGAACTAGGCGGAGCAACATACAGCTGGCTTTTGTCAGGTTAGTTGTTTCTGGCCTATCCTCCAGAGTCCAGTAACAAATAAAACGATAACCAGACAGGATGGGAGAGCCGTTCAATAGAAATACTCCCTCATTGGTCCCTAGAGTGAAGCAGAATGTGAATTATCTGGCCTTTTTCTCTTTTTATCTGCAGCGCTGTGAAAAACGGAGCAGATAAAAAGCGACGTTAAAGCCAGACCGCTGAACGTCACCTGATATGTGATCCCAGGAGGTCTGACACTGGGGGGGTAAATGTAATGCGAGCGCCATCGATCACTGATGGCTGATACATTAAACTGATGACAGTTTAATGATCAGGCTAAAGGAGAACATTTTCAGGCCAAATATTTAAACGTTTATCAGGAATTCAGATCTCTGCGGCTCCCCGGGGTTTTGACATTGTGGCTGTTGGCGGGTTTCCTTGGTGCCGTCTCTCCTCTTCCCTCGGGTGGGGGAGGCAGATTTCCTGGATTGGTCCCTCTTGGGCTCCTTTACTCTGAAGGTCCATTTGGGTATCTGGGGTTCTGGTTCCCCTGGCGTCTGCCTCGGTGCTCTGAGGGTCTTTGGCTCTTCACAACCACTATTGAGCATTTTTCTCATGGATAAACCTACAGACAAAAGTTTAGTCTGTGCTTACAGACTCACTTCTATCAGAAAACCCTTATTATTATCTTCAGCTGTCACTTTATACATCATCTTATAATCATAATAATACATAATTAGTGCTGTCAAACGATTAAAAACTTTAATCGCGATTAATCGCATAATTTCAATAGTTAACTCGAGATTAATCGCAAATTAATCGCATATTTTATCTTTTTATTTCTGAAAGTGTAAAAGCCTATTTGGGTATTTTAATATGTAATTTTGCAATACGGTAATGACACTTGTAACAAACATGCTTGTACAAAAAAATATTTTATTTTTTTTATTTTCAAGCACTTTTCAGAATTGGAATGAAAACATCCTGGTGCCATAAAATGTTAAACTCTGGCCAATAATGGCTAAATCACCAATCATAACGCCCTGATGATTTAAACAAATGTGTAAATAAATAAAAATAACATGCTGAAATATTTTGTTTTGCATCTTAAACAAAGATAGACATGGTATTATGCATTTACATATAAAGTAATACTAATTTTACATTTTAGAGACAAAAAAGACAACAAATGAACAAGCGTTAAAGTATGGTTTATGTGTTGGGTTACTGCAATGTTATCAGCGTGTAAAAATATCATCCTCAGAACCAATCTCTGCTCAAAATGGTGATGCAGGGGAAGAAGCAGACTCAGAGGATGTTGTATCGTTCTCTCCCTTTTCTTTCGTCTTTCTTTCACCTTTTCTCCTTTTTTTTCCCCTACCTTCTTGTTTTAGTGTCCATATAACATGAAGTATTCCCTGCATAAAGTATAATACTGTTAAACTGCTGTTGAACTGCTAAACTACAACCCACAAACTCTGCACAACATTTGAACTCTTTGCACATTTTTGCATCATTGCAGCTCATATATTCACACATTTGCATTTTTTGCACATTTTTGCATCATTGCAACTCATATATTCACACATTTGCATTTTTTGCACATTTTTGCATCATTGCAACTCATATAGCATTACAAATGCTATCGGTCCCCTAGTCTTAAAATTGCACAAATAAATGCATTCATGCACAAATGCCCTTGCACAATCCAATATGTACATAAATAATGTCTCTTTTTTGTTACATTTCAATTGTCTGTATACTGTATATTTAAAATCTACTGTTTACTTCTAAATCTCTGCCGCACCTAAAACTGTAATTTTTACAAAAGCTGTACGAAACGAAATTTGGTTCTGTACGCACTTTGTGCATACCAAATGACAAATAAAGTTGTCTAAGTCTAAGTCTAAGTCTAATAAAGCTACTTGCATATATAAATCAAGCGGAGCACTATGGTGACAGCAGTAAGGCTCCGCTTGTGAAAGTGGCATTAAGACAACATTAAGACAACAATTCTTGTTGCCACACTGCCAGACAGGACACTAAAAAAAGGAATTCAAATCAATTCAGTTTTAATTATATAGCACCAATTCACAACATGTCATCTCAAGGCTCTTTCCAAAGTCAAATTCCATCAAATCCTCCAGGTTGGTCAGAAAGTTTCCTCTCTAAGGAAAGTCTCTCCAAGCAGCATTTCCTTTTCTCATGAGACAGTCACTTTTTTAAAAAACCTTAAGCAGAAAACAATGAAAAAAATAAATTAGTCTGAGTTTAGGGAAGCTTCTCTCTTTCTATGTCGCCTGAATCACCAGAGACAGAGAAGAGGTTCAGCCCCGCCAGTCCTCTGTGTTTTTAACGACATAAACAAATCTATATTAGGAAAGGCTCCGCTGTGCAGATCAGTAAATATGTCTGAGCTGCAGAGTAATAATAACCCAGAATAGTGTCTGTCATGATTACGGTTGTGTTTCTACATTAGCATAAATGTAAATGTTCTGCATTGTAATTTAGATTTTTTTTTTAGTGCATAGAGGTGTTTAGGGTCGTCCATGCCTTTAGTTTTTATACGTATTTTACATTTTACCTTAGTGCTGGTTCTCTGTGAGGAACATGACTGACTGAGATTAGAAACATCCTTTTTTTTTAACAACTCAAAGATGTTCAAGATGCTCACATTCACTCATTTCCCTTAATGTAGCCAATTAATGACACTTATTGCACATCATGCAAGAACTTATACACTGCGCTGTTTAAATATCTAAAGCCTGTATGCACCAGAGAAAGCAGAAATAAATAAAAAGAATGAGTTTGAAGGTAAGTTTTAGGACATGTCCAGGTTTCTTACTACAACTGAGGTCTATTTATCCTTTGTGTCTCTTGTGTTTGAGTCCTGAGCGTTCCTATGCACCATGATATGTGAGGTATTAAGCTGCAAAGTCTTACAATAACACACAGAAAATGATGTGCAGAACAAGTGACAGCGATAGTAAATAAAACATATTAAGGTTGTTTGGCAGCTAAACTGCAGCCTCAGCGGGTCAGGGCAATGAGATAAGAATTTCTTTATCGCCCCGCAGCGGGGGAAATTCTGGTGAATTTATTTTAACGGAAAACCCAAAAAGCTGAAACTGCTGGGCTCTAATTAAAAGTGAAACGATAAATCACTCAGAACGGCATTTACTGGTTCTGATATCACACAGTTAATTAGGCAGCATTACTATGAGCTCCAACTGATTTAGTTTTTTAATTTTTTCAGAAGCCACAACAATTTAATAAGAACCAGCATTCTGGGACTTTTATTCACATCGGCATCCCGCAGCGTTTCTGGAGCAGAGCGGCCGGCTAATCATTATGTGGCCACGGAAATATTCATGAGGGGTCAGACGAGATAAAAACAATGTCAGAGCATAAAACTAAATTAAGTGCACTTAATCTTAGCTGCATTATAATTTTTTTTATAATCAGTCTAACATATAAACATGAATATTAGTGCTAATATGCCACCTTACAGTCAGGAGACATTAAGAGTCCACAAGGAGCTTAAACCTGTTTACACTCCTTTCAGGAGGGATTCCCAACATATTAAGGCCAGTATAATATGATTGATTTTGACTTTGTAAAGTGCCTCGAGATGACATGTTTCATGAATTGGTGCTATATATATAAAATTGAATTGAATTGAATTAATTACATTTTTCATTGTTAATTGCTCGATGTAGCACCTTTGTCAATGTGTACATCAGATGCTAAAGTTGGACTTTTGTATGAAAATTAGCCCAAATTGTTAAGAGGGCGGTTCGTCATAAATATTCTGGTCTGATCCTGTTTTATTAGGAAAATATAAGCGTGGGTTTTATGGTTTAAAACATCATGAGCCGTGTGGGAAATAAATTAAATTCTCTGACGGACTGTGTCACCCGTTGCATCCGGTATTTGTTGTAAGCTCATTTGGCATCAGATATCCAGACTTCTTCCTCTTTAAATCAGAAATGAGCAGCAAAGAGTCAGCAAGACGTAAACCATAAAACCAGAAACACCGGAACCACACGAGTAAGGAAACAAAAAAGTAAACCATCTGGATCTTTTTTATTATTTTTGGTTCTTTGTTAAAAACGGGTGTCTAGATACACATACAATAAGTTAGATGTAAATATAAAGGGGGTTTATTTCACCCATAAACACAATTTACACCAAATACATGAATATAAGTTCAGCTCATTTCTGCCTTGGAGGCTCTCGTAGGAGTCAGAGCTGAAAATAGTATTCCAATCTGATTAATTCATAAAATTATTAGGAATCAATCAGTTTTACTGGCCAGGTTTGGATAGATAAACAAGAACTTTCATTGTGGTTCCACTTTGCTTTCAACATCTAGATATTTGAATTTGGACCCCTCAGAGAGACAGCTTCAGAACGATTTGGGTCTTGGAGGTCCAGACTTTCAATAAGATAGAATACGAATAGAAACAACTTTATTGTCCCACACGACAGAGGCAAAAACACGTAGACAGTTACACACTAGATTAAGCTGATATATGGTTAAGTTCTCAAGCAAAAGAAAACCAACTTCTCAGGAAAGGAAAAAAGGAAAATATTGGGGAATTAATTATTAAATGGCCCATTCAGCTTAAATGCAATATTCAAACTAAATAGATGAAAGACAGCAGCCGACTTACAAATCGATGTGAGAAAACTAAGAAATATGAATGACTGTACAAGAGAACACCTCAGCGTAGATACAGCGTGTGCAAACAGACATCAGCATCTGACAGAGAGTAAATCATGAATATATATATATATAGATAGATAGATAGATAGATAGATAGATAGATAGATAGATAGATAGATATAAATATTTATATAGATATATACAGTATATATACATATATATATATATATATATATATATATATATATATATATATATATATATATATATATATAAAGAGAGAGAGAGAGAGAGAGACCTTTTCTTGTGATGTTAATTGTTGTTAATTGTTGTGCTCTATTTCAAAAAAGTCTTTATCTAGCTGATTGGTCAGCCTGCGTATGTGTGAATGTGTGAATGGTTCATCAGTACAGAAATTGTTTTTTCTACTTTTTTTATTCACACTAAACAGTTTGTGGATTTGTAAAGGACCCAGATGATTCAGTGGATCATTCAATGTCAGGTATAATCAGTACTTTGGCTAAAAGGTTCATATATTAGATTGTTTTCCTGGGTTAGTTATCAACCGCTTAGTGACCTTTTGATTTGTTTAATCCCACAAATTCTTCCAATTTCTTGAAATAAATTTCTGCCTTCTCCTCTGATTAAGTTTTACATAACCCCCCCACCGCCGCTCTCTGGATTCCTCCTCGTCTGAAGACCCCAGAGAGATCTTCTTGACTCACTTCCAGGAAACAGCAGAGTTCATTAGTTCTGTTTTTCCTCCTCTCTCTAAAATCCCCAGGCTGCTCAAACACCAGGAACCCTTTAGCCTTCTTCTGTGTTTTAACCAAAAAGAAAATTAAAAATACTACTTGGAATGTTTTTGTTGGCACTGTGTTCATGAAGAAACTCTTGAGGTTACCATGAATGTGTCACAAAAACTCCAGATTATTAGTAACACAGCGGCTAACTGTGCTGCTGTTAACCTACAGTGTGTCATTTGTCGTTTTTTTTTTTTTTGTTGTTGTTTGTTTTGTATTTAATTTCACTGCAGCTTGATTACAACACAGATGTAAAGTTAACTTCTGGTGCAATCTTAGCAGATCTCCTCCCCTACAAGGGCTGCAGCAAACTAAAGACTGGACTTCCTTTAGACTCTCTTAGCTTTCTAGAGACTGGTAGTTGTTCCAGCAACAGATTATACCACCTGAGCTGTGGATCTCTGCAGCTCCTCCAGAGTTACAATGAGACTCTCCTTGCAGCTGTGCTCTTTTCATTTCCAGACTATGGTCTGAACGTCCATCTGTCCTTTACTGTTATCCGCTCTGTCAGACGTTGGGATATTGTTTCTGTCTACCCTGTCTACTTATAAGACTAGGCTTAAAACTTTTCCTTTTCTAGTTAGAGTGGCTCATGTTACCCTGAGCTACCTCTATAGTTATGCTGCTATAGGCTTAGGCTGCTGGAGGACATCAGGGTCTATTTCTCTCACTCTGCTGAGTTCTCCTACTGCTCTCCAGTCTGCATTGTTTGTTGTTATTTCAGCTTTTAACTTTTTGTTCTCTGTAATTTTTCTCTCCATAGAAGGTACACCTGGTCTGGCGTTCTGTTAGCTGTGACATCATCCAGTGAAGGCAGATCATCCTCTATTACCATCTAACATAGAAAGTACTCCTGGGTCAATGTGAGCTTCTGAGCTTTCTGTGTCTCTGCTCTGTCTTCTCTAACATAGAAAGTACTCCTGGGTCAATGTGAGCTTCTGAGCTTTCTGTGTCTCTGCTCTGTCTTCTCTAAGCCCCAGTGGGTGGAGGCAGATGAGCGTTCACACTGAGCCTGGTTCTGGTTCTGCTGGAGGTTCTCCTCCCTGTTAAAGGGGAGTTTTCCTCTCCACTGTCGCTTCATGCATGCTCAGTATGAGGGATTGCTGCAAAGCCATCAACAATGCAGACGACTGTCCACTGTGGCTCTACGCTCTTTCAGGAGGAGTGAATGCTGCTTGGAGAGACTTGATGCAACCTGCTGGGTTTCCTTAGAGAGGAAACTTTCTCACCAACCTGGAGGATCTGATGGAGTCTGACTTTAGAAAGAGCCTTAAGATGACATGTGTTGTTAATTGCCACTATATAAATAAAATTGAATTGAACTGAATTGAATTGATGACCTAACCCTGCTCTCCACTTCTCCACAACTTTAATTCAGGGGTATCAAAGAATCCCATAGGGCTGAGAATAATGCTTACTGCTTTTCAGATTTTTTTGTTGTACATAATATTTTAAACTATGCATCTATTTTCCGTCTACTGGCTTGCTTATCATATTAAAATCAAATAAAAAACACAAAGGTCTGTGGTTGTTTTGTCACAAAAAGGGGGAAATCCCAGCGGGCAAGAACACTTCGGCTAAGTGCTGCGTTAACTAAACATTGAGGCTCAGATAAACCATCTGCATTTGTGGTTTTGGGAACACCGTTCAGACAGGGTACAGACGCGTTTATTGCCAGGAACATTTTTTTAATAATTACCTTTTAGGGATAATGTAAGAAGTTATTTGAGTCTGATTAGTCATGCAGCAGCACGTCATGACAGGACGGTCTACCTTTAGCCATTAAGGAGTGCTATAAACTACCCACAGAGGGCTCGTACGTCCCATGATTCACAGTGAGCAGAACAATGTTCCAGTCCGTTTGGGTTTTCCCAGGCCTGGCATCGCTCGGCTGTTTACAATCTGCCAGCTTCTCCTCATTCGCAGCTGCCAGGAGGAGCAGCAAATCATCTCTGTGAAAGGTGTTGTGTTGTGTCTCTGAAGGTCGGCCGCAGACAGAGACCCCTCTCTGCTGCTCCTCAGTGTAAACACCAGTCCGGCTGTAATTAATGTGCAACGGCACGCGGGGAGCACTGACGTCCCGTATGTTCCCGCTGTCCCCTCAGCTCCTGTTGTTCCTGACAACCGTGTGCGGCCGTTCGCTTTTCAGAACAAAGCCGTGCGCTGCATTTTGGAAACAAAGCTTTCTAGTGGTATAAATATGAGCCACAACAAGAACAAACGCTGACTGGAAGCTTAATCCAGTCTGGGCAGCATCACAGAAGACGTTCCAGGGTGATCTAATCTAAGGAGACATCCCTGGACCCTCACCTGTGGTCATGTGATGTGGATCACCAGAAAAAAGACCAAGCAGCCAACATGTACCAGAGGAGGATTTTATGACTTTAGGCTTGACTTGAAAAAGTGTTCAGAGACTTGTGACTGGGACTTTAACAGCAAAGATTTGGAATTAAGCACTTATTTGCTTGAAAAGACTTGATGTTTAACCCGAAATCTAAAGCTTAAGACATCTATGATATAAAAAGTGTGCGCACCGTTAATTAATTTCACTCAATCAGTATCTACAAGCGCAGACCGTCTCTCTGTACGCATGCGTGCGTGAGATTCAGCACAGCCAATCAAATTAACCAGATTTTTTAAAACGGAAAAGAAAAAACAGGCTAAGAACAAAAAATGCTCCTAAGCGTAATTTTGTTTGGGTCTGAATGTGAAGTTCTGCTGTTGCATTTTTCACCGGATATTCTGGGAAAATATGGTTCAAAGGAGGATTATTCTTGAAGTGAAGTTTAATTTTACTGTTTTGTAAGGTTAACAGCACTGGTCTCACCACGCTTTAAGATGATTTAACAGAAAAACACACGCTCCATTATTTACGTTGAACATGCATTACAGTGTTGTTAAAGACTCGATACGACTTGAAATTAGAAGTTTCAGACTTGGGGTGTGACTTGAGAAATACCTGTTTTGACTTGAGATCTGACTCGGACTTGAGGATAAAGACTTGAGATGTACTTGGGACTCTAAAAACAGTGACTTGGTCCCATCCTCTGGTAGCCGGTCTCAGCGTTAGAGATAGGGCGAGGAGCTCTGTTATCTGGTGGGAGAGCCAAGTAGAGCCGCCGCTTCTCCGCATCGAAAGGCGTCAAATGAGGCGGTTTGGGGATGTGATCAGGATGGCACCGAGGTGCCTCTGCTTGGGGTTTTCTGGGCAGATCCCACAGGGAGAAGAACTCACGGGAAGACCCAAAATTTGCTGGAGGGACTATATATTTATATCCCACCTGGCCTGAGAATGCTTTGGGATGTCCAGAATCCAGAAAGCTGGAATCAAACCTACAACTTTTCTGACTGCAGCTCATTTGATAGACAGCAGTTCAGAATAAGGTTGTTGTGGCTTTCTGCCCAGGGAGGCATCAAGAAAATGAATCAAGAGCAAGTCTGGTCAGGGGGAATGGGCGCCCCCTCTGGTGAAAACAGTGTAAGTACAGTGCCGTCCAAAAGTATTCAACCCGCAACCCTAGCTTTATACAAATTTTTTTTATTCCAACCTGTAGTTTAAAGGGTTTTTTTTATCTTATTTTATGCAACTAATCTGCACAAAACAGACTAATTTGGTCCTGTGAAAATAGCCAGCTACCTTCAAAACTCCCATAGTGGAAATAAATCCATGTGTGTGCGGTCTAAGGCGTAGTCCATGCGATGACAAGCACGGTAAAAGGACGCAGCACCACTGAAAATGCTGTAGTGGGTATGCCGGGCCCATTGGTGGCGCTGTGACACTACCGTGTCCCAAAACGGCAGATCGCTGTGGATGCAACCCTGTATACACTGTGCTGAGTGTATACAGCTTCCGTGTATATAACCTTTTACTTCTTATTTTACTGTATTCTTATTTTTCGTCTGCACCGTCAATACCAAGTCAAATTCCTTGTAAGTGCAAACCTACTTGGCGATTAAACTTTATTCTGATTCTGATTCTGATTACCGTGTGGACGGGGTCAGTGTAGACCACGGGTGTCCGAACTTTTCGCCACATGGACCAAAATTGTGGAGTCAAAAGTATTCAAGGGCCAAAAGTGAATAAAAATAAACAAGATAAACCCCCAAAAATTGTGTTGTGAATTTCTTTTCCTGCTCTACAAATTTTGATTATTTCAATTAAACAAAGTAGTCAGTCTTCTGTAAGAAAGGGATGTGGTAATAATTGTAGATCAGGAAATTAAAAATGTGTGTATTAAAGTTAAACATATGAAGTTAAATGATTAGGAAAATGTATCTTTTTATTTTTTTATTTTTTTTGCTCTAGCAGAATAAGAACAGGATCGGGGTCGTATTTCTGAACACATTTGCTGAATTTAGCCAATTTTGATAAATTAATTCAAAGCAGATTTTAATGCATCAAAATCTGCATTTGAGAAAACGTCCTGGGATATTTGTGGTACTATGAAATTAAAGAGAATGTAGAAGTTGTAGTTATAAAAGACAAAATACCTTGTGTTGTACCAAACATTTCCGAGTTAACAACTTTTATCTTTTCTGTAATAATTTTGCCCTAATTAAAAATAAATAAATAAATAAATTTCCACCTACACCAGCCACCTGTGCTGGTGGGGTAAATCCTTCTTGAAATGCAGTTGGGGGGGGCACACCAGGCATGTCCACACTTTGGACATGCCTGGTGTAGGCACACCTTTTCTGAAAGGCCCCAGAAGTGCAGCTCCACTAAGCTAGAGGCGTCCCGCCATGAAGACCAAGGACCTCTCCAAACAAGTCAGGGACAAAGAGGTTGAGAAGAACAAGTCAGGGTGAGGTTTACAAACACTCCACATTTTTGATGTTCGTTCTGAGCAAAACCACATGGCGCCACTACAAACCTGCCAAGATGCGAAACTTAGACATATTCTGACTGTCAGACAATTTGCAAGGAAAAAAAACGTATTATTGTTTTAAAAAACTTATTATTGTTTTAAACGCCTGAATCATAGTCTTCCTGTGGGAGTTTAAGGCCTTCAGATGAATTTTGTGCTTTCATATGTCACAGTTTCGGGCCTCTAGGGCCGTGGTTTTCAGCTCAGGACCCACTGCCCTGCATGTTTTGGGAGTTTCCCTGCCTCCATGCACCAGACTTAAATATACCAGTGATGAAGAGGCCTCTGCTACTCTTCGTGGCTGCTCAGGAAGTGATGCAATCATTTGATTCAGGTGTGCTGGAGCAGAGACATTTAAAACAAGTCATACGGTGGGTCCTGAGGGTTCAGGGTTAAACCACAACTCTAGGGGCTCTCCTCATGAAGAAAGCTATTTTTTTCTCTCCTTTCAGGTCAGTTTTATGGCCCCAGCTGAGATGTGTTGCAGCTCCTCATCCATGGGGAGTGCCATCTCCCCCCTTATTCCCCGGGCCTTGATCTGCAGTGGTCTTGTGGTTAAACACTGTAGACCGGAGCTGCTCGGTGCTCCAGTGTCTGTGAGTGAGTGAGTGGATGGGAACATCTGAGCAGACGGCCGTATTTGGTTCACAGTTGAAGCCATTCCTGTTCCAGGCTAGACGGGCAGCTCTGTCATTCTACCTTTTTGGTTTCTTGTAGCAAGAGCTGTATTTTATTTCATATTTAGAAGGGGGAGTGTTGTTTGTTCTTTTGGCCTTGGAGACCCTGAAGTGTCACTGCGGTTGTCATTTTTGTCCTGTTTCTGGTTGGTTCGCCCAAATTGTGAAATAAATACTCGCTTTCTACTGAGTGACATGAACTATTTCCTTTTCTCATTAATTTACCTGGTGTTACACCTCACGAGCCAATTATCACCCTGGCTGCTTAAGATAAGATAAGATAAGATAAGCTAAGCTTTATTGATCTCACATTGGAGAAATTCACTTGTGTGAAAAGGTGCACAAGGCATAAACAGTGGGTATATATATATATATATATATATATATATATATATATATATATATATATATATATATATATATACACAACGTATCAAGAAAAAATAAAATAAAAATACAAAGAAAATAAAGCGGAGATTTGGGGTGACTGTGTACATTCAGGGTGGCTTTTATACAAATGTTTTGACATTGTACATTAAGTGGTACCAGGTAAGGCACAGTGAGGTAGTGAGAGGTTGTAACATCTTCACAAACAGAAATATTGAGTAGATGAGGGACGGGGAGTCTCCTAGGGCCCCGTGCGTCTCCCTCTCCCTCTCCACTCACCACTCCGATAACTTGGCTCTCTGTGACTGTGCCAAATACCACACGTCCATGATGACGCCCACAAAGCCAGAAAGACAGAAGACTGATGTCTCCATATCCATCAGTGTTGGCCGGGTCAGCAGCCTACGTCAGGGACAACCCCCACACCCCCACCCCCGGCCCCGGTCCCAGCCCACAGCGGCGCACTCGGATATTAGAGGCTGACTTGTGGGTCGCTGGAAAGAAGGGAGCTTCGGACTACTTCAGAAACTTTTCCTGCCGACTCCCCGCCGCCACGCCAGAGGAAATGCGCTCCCAGATCCACCGCAGGCCGATGCCGATATCCGACGCCAGCTTTTGGTTGACTCTGGCAATGACGCCGAACTTTACGCACGGATCTGTGCCCACCAACGAGTCTCTGCGCCAGCGTTCAGACAACTCAACCGAGATGGCTTTGCCGGTGTTCATGTTCGCCGGCGGCGCCATCGGGAACCTGATCGCCATACTTGTCCTTTCCGTGTCCCGGCAGGAGAAGAAATCCTCCGCGTTCTTCTCGCTGGTGCGCGGTCTGGCGGTGACGGACCTCCTGGGCACCTGCTTGGCCAGCCCCTTCACCATAGCCAACTACCTGGACCAGCATGTGCTGCGCAGCCGCCACTTCTGCGAGTTTGACTCCTTCCTGCTGCTGTTTTTCGGCCTGACCGGACTGAGCATCATCTGCGCCATGGCGGCGGAGCGGTACCTGGCCATCTGCTGCCCCTACAGGTACCAGCGCTGGGGAGTGGACCGAGGCTTTGCGCAGAAGCTCCTCTTCCTCATTTACATCAGTCACATTTTATTCTGCTGCCTCCCCATGATGGGCATATCCAGGAGCGAGCTGCAGCCGCCCGGAACCTGGTGCTTCATCGACTGGAAGACCCCCGAGCCGGTGGCCGCCGCCTATTCCGTGCTGTACGGCGCCGTGAGCCTGCTGCTGATCCTCGGCACCATCGTGCTGAACCTGACGGTGTGCGGAGCGCTGCTGCTGATGCGCCGCAGGACCGTGCAGCGGCCCGTGGCCAGAGCCAGCGTCCGGCAGAGGTGGAAGGCGCTGTCCTCGGCCGCGGAGACGCAGATGATGGCGGTGCTGGTGATGACCTCCGTGGTGGTTCTGGCCTGCTCGGCTCCCTTAGTGGTGAGTTACTGTTGAAGCAGTGCGCGGCTGGCACTGGATGTGACCGTTTAAAGTCATGTTTCAAATAGGAAAATAAAAGTCAAATGGAGTTTTTCTTATTTTTGAAAAAAATTCTGCTCAAAAAATAAAAAATCTGAAAAGTGTGGCGGACACCGGCGCAGTTTCCTGCACTCACAGTTCCAGGTCTTTCGCGGTTTTCTGTGGTTACTTTTGTCAGATTGGATGGAGAGCATCTGTAAACAATGGTTTTCTAATCTCCCCACAGACTCTCAGTTGGATTTAGACCTAGTGACGGACTGGGATTAAAAAACGGCCCTGGCATTTTCACCAATCAGCGGCCCACATGGGGACGCGCACGCAAGCGCCTGCAGATATAACACAGATATAACTTCACATGCACGATATAACCCCCCCCCCCCCCCCCTCTCCAGGTGCTTTTATCAGCGGCCAGCCTTCAAAACGTGAATCACTGCGTTTAATGTCCTTCCACTCGTACCAAAATGTCCCAATTAAAGTCAATAGGACAGTCAGTAACTGTATTTCATGCTCTTTGGTTTTTAACGACACAGAACCAGCGGTGCTTCGGTGGGCGTGGTGCGTTGCGCTTGAATTCAGGTGCGCAAAATTACGTTACATGTAATTTAGGTGCACACAGGGTCATTTTAAGGAACTTGTAACATCGGGGGCTGCAGCTCAGACCAATTATTTCTTATCTCCTCCCTAAAGGAACCCTTTAGAGTCTTTATTTATGCATTTTCCCTCTGTTTATTCCTCGTGCGCAGCGCACCGGGGTAAAATCCAGCAGCTGGATCATGCGTAAAGACGCAGCGTGAACCCTGCGTGAATCAGGAAGTTAATTTCGGACACTGCACGGAAATAACACGCAAGTTTGTAGCCCCATTGGTGTTGAACTCTAACTTTAATATGCATAAAAACTGAACCAAGAGGCATTTGGCTTATTAGTGGGCCGAGAGATAATGTAGGCCTACAATGAACAGGGTGAAAGGGGCCGCGCACACCCAACGATCGGGATCCAGTCCGTCACTGCTTAGACCTGGACTTTGACTAGGCCATGCCAGTGCATGTGCATCCTTTGACCTGTACGCCACCCAAAGTCTCCACATTATGAAACAGCCAGCCCAATGTTTCACCGTAGCGATGATGTTTTTGGAGAAAGGGGCAAAAATAGTGTTTGAAAAGCAGGTCAAGACGTTTGAGTCTGGTCTCATCTGACCCGACCACCTTTTCCGTGTCTGGCTCGTGAAGCTCTGCAGATCCTCTTCAGAGCTTCCATGGGCCTTACCTGGCCTGTCAGTTTGTGTACATGTCCGGGTCTTGGCAGGTCTGCTGCTGATCTCTCCGTGCTCAGAGGATGGAATAAACAGAGCTCTGTGAGATGTTCAGAGTTTGGGATATTGTCCTGTAAACCAAACGTCTCCACAGTTTCCTCCCTGACCTGTTTGCCGTGTTCCTTGGTCTTCGCGACGTTGTCCGAGTCCTTCACAGAACAGCAGGATTTATGATCCAGTTACTCACAGCTGGACTAATTAACTGTTTGCTAATTAGGGGGCTTCTTGCACTGGAATCTATTTAGGAATATATAGATTAAAGGGGGCTAAATAAATTAAAAAAACATGTTTTTGTTGTAAAAACAAGTAATGAAAACCACGTATCATTTTCCTTCCATTTCATATTTATGCACTACTTTGTGTTTAATACAGTTGTTATAAAGTGACAAACAGTGAAAAAGCCTGTGAATACTTTGGTAGTACGATCCTAAAGTCTTCCATCTGTCTCCGCTTCCAAGCAGCAACATAAAATTTAGAGGTTTAAGTTAACCTAGTTTTGCAATCTTTCAAAGTTTTTATTTGGACTTTCAACTTTTTGCAATTCAGTTTCAGTGTTTTTTGAGTGGTCAGTTGATTTGTAGTGGATCAGGCATAAAGATGCTAGGGCTGGGCAATAAATTGATTTAATCGCTTAAATCGAATTTTCAATCTATTAACATTTAATTTTTGGAAAATCTGGATTTTATTTTGCAAATACACTCATTGGGCTTCCATGAAGAGAACAGCAGCAGCGCTGAAAATATGTCTAGGAAAATATATTGTCAAAATATTGTAAAAAGGAAACTTCTTTATCACAGGGCACTTTAATTTATTCTTTTACTTTTATAAGTTAATTTGAAGCTACACAAGTAAAATGAAGCCTGTTAGCTCATTGCTAGCAGCACACTTTGTTATATTTTTATTGTTTACAACAAGCTGTTTATAAGCTTTTTCTTTCTTTTTGTGAAATGAAAAGGAGGTAAAAAAAAATTGATTAATCCGATTTGGTTTATTAAAATCTGAGATTTTATTTTCAAGCCATATTGCCCAGTTCTAAAAGATTTTCCCCTATTTCAGTAAAAACACCACTTTCAGATGGTGCTCGTTTGTTAGAGATGGTTTACACATCTCCTCAACTTTAAGGATTTTTACACAACGCAATATTGTCTTGAACAAAAAAATTAGTGAAAATGTGACCAAAGCCTAAAGAAAATAATTGAAAAGCCTCCAGAAAGGCCAAAGAAGTAGTGATCAAAAGCATTTTGAAAGATTACACTGCAAAAACAGAACTAAAGATAAGTAAAATGTTCTTAAAGTTAGTGTATATGTCCTTGATTTGAGCAGGTAAATAAGATGATCTGCCAATAGAATAAGATTTCTGCACTTAAAATAGGAACAATTCATCTCCATCATCTTATTTCAAGTGTAGGATGTCTAATTATCTTATTTTAGGGGTCAAAATACTCATTCCATTGGCAAATAATCTTATTTACCTGCTCAAATCAAGGACAAATACACTAACTTTAAGAACATTTTTACTTATTTTTAGATCCGTTTTTGCAGTGTAGAAGAAAATCTGGCTGTTTAGGAGCAAAAAGAGCGAAGCAGTGAGGGGTGGCATGCAGTGGCTTAAATGACAGGATGCTGGTCATCATTGACTTTAATGTCTTTTCCATCCAGGTGACAAAAACAATTACACTTCTTAAATCTCTTTGAGCACAGAACGAGTTACACCAACCTGTTCCTGCGTTTCAGGTGCGCATCTTTGCCAACCGCTTCCGCTCTGACCAGAAGGCCGACCTGGCAGCCATCCGCATCGCCTCGTTGAACCCCATCCTGGATCCCTGGATCTACATCCTCCTCAGGAGGTCCCTGTTCCGCCGCCTGCTCAGCCGGTCCCGCCGGTGCGACAGCCCCACCAACAACAACGCCCCGCCTTCGCCTCAGAGCGACCTGCTGTATCCGGAAATGCTGAAGGAGAACTGCGTGTTCACTCAGCTGATGTGCAACGCCAACATCATCACGCAGCTGCCCGCCTCCGTCAGGTTCTCGCCGTTTGACTCGGAGGTCCTCTGCCAGACCTGAAGCTTTGCAAACCGGCGGACGGCAGACGTGAGCAGCTGCAGGGAAGCAGAGAGAGAGAGAGCGGGACGGAGGAGCTGAGACGGCTGCAGGAATCTCCATCCTGAGAGGACATGCAGGTCATCAGGATCAGCTTTGTTCGCCAAGTTTCTGCGCACAAACAAGGAGTTTGACTTCAGTTGCACTCTGCTCTCAATGAAGACATTTAAATTATGAATGCAGAAATAGCTTTTTTTTTGTTTGTTTCTAAATTTTTATACATGCAGAGTTTTCACCAAAGAGAACATTAGTAAATGGGTGCTTATAGTATGGTACCCTGATGGTCACAGTTTCATCAGCCTGACAGCCTGGGTGGGAGGAAACTGTTTTTCTGTGGCGGCTCTGTAGCGCCGCCCTGGAGGTAAACGTCGGGACAGTTTGTGTGCAGGATGCATTGGGTCTGCAGAGAGGCCAGCCGCCTTATCCCTAAACCCCAGACCTGTGCAGGTTCTGGATGGAGGTGAGGTCAGCCGTGATGGATGAACTCAGGACAGACTGAATGAAGGCAGTGAGGAAAAGGACCAGCAGCTCCCGTGGAAGGTTGAACTCCTTGAATAGAAAGTTCTGCCTTCTTCCAGACAGCGTGAACGTGTGAGGACCCGGTCTGGTTCCCCAGACTGGACGGTTCCTAGGAGCTGGATCAGACACGGTGTTGTTGAGGATGATGAGGAGAAGCAGTGTGGCGGCTCTTCTCTGGAAGTCCACCTTCCTCTCCGTGGTCACGACCCCGTTAAGCAACCAGTGGACCCACCAGATCCAGGCCGGGGGTCTGAGGGGAGGAGGGCGCTTGTGGAGCTTTATTTATTAGATGAAAACAGAAACATTTTGCACATCTCTGAGTCTTTACTCTGTTCCTGTCGGTGTTTTTCCACTTTGTTCTACTCTCTCGTGTCAGACCGTAAATATTCCTCTGAGCTAACAGCTTATGGACATTAAGAAGGTCTTCCTTAAATCACGATAATGACGCCTTATTTTACATTTAAGCCGTCCAAACTTCTCATCACAGTCGTTTATCTTTCTTTTCAGGAGGCGAAGATGAAATAAAATCTGTCAAAGCCATTAAATGAGTTTGTTGTGCTGTAAATTACAGTCTGTCTTCTGTGTTTCTTTGAGAAATGCATGCAGGGTAAAAGAAAAACAGTTTATTTAATCTGAAAAGCGAAGCTTCTTGGTCCAGAACATGGAAAACACAACATGGTAAAACTAAATTGATCAGAAGCAGCGAAAAAAGAGGAGGAGGAATAGGACTGAATAAAAGTAAAAAAAGAAGAAAGTAAAACTAATAACTAAACCAGATGCATTTTTTTTATCAAAACAGTGTTACAGTTTGACTGTAAATGTTTAGATTTCCTTTTTCCTTTTTGCTAAATCATGTTTAAAATACATTTGATAAATTGAGTTTCATAATTTAACATTTTCTTTAGTATCATAAGAGGCATTTGAAACATCTGCCAATGCACTGACCAAGACATGTTGCTGATTTGATGCATCAAAATCTGCTTTTAGTTCATTTGTTAAAATTAGCTAAACACAGCAATAATTATCAAAGCTAAACGAACCCAAATTCTGTTGTTGTTGCTGAGAAAAAACCCAAAGGGATCAGCAAACTGGGTGAGCATCTTTAAATACGGCAAACGTGGGGAAAAAAAACTTTTTGACACAATGATTTACACATCCCTTTGCTACAGACAATCTGATTAATTTAATTAAAAATACTGCACACTTGTATACTTTATAGGTAATTTTTGCTTTTTATCCTATTTTTGGCCCATGAGATGAAAAGTTTGGACACCCCTGCTCTTTGGCTTTAAAGCATGGATAATAAAAATAGATTAAACACATTAGAAAACATTTTTTGTGATAGTTTTTCTTCTTCTCCCCTCTCGCTTGCGTTACTGGGCATTTGACCAATCAGCGTGTCCCTCTAAACATTTCTTCTGATTTTTTACGCACCAATGTTTCAGATCAAATAAATAATTCAAAGCCATAAAATTGTTCTGAGGTCATTTTCTAAGGAAAAATGTCTGAGTTGTCCAAACCAAACTGGCTTAATGCGGGAAATAAAGAGGCTCGGCTTGTAAAATCCTGAGTCATGTGATAAGAGATTAAATTAGATGCATTAGTGTCCAGCACTGGATACATTTTGATTGCCCTGCTGATAATCGATATTTATCCATGAAGCTTGGTGAATCCAATCATTTAAGAAGGTTTTATTAAAAAAAACACGAAAGCCTGAATGAAACTCAACTATATGCACAGAAATTCAGGCCAATTTAAGCACATAAGAAATAAACTGCTGTGTCAGAAACTTAATTTAGCACCTGGAGCTGATGTAAAAAGATAAAAACTTTGTCATCTAAGACCAGACTATAAGTGCCTTATAGTCCAAAAAATACAGTACTTTTGACAAAATGGTTTACATTCAGAGCTGAAACCTTATAGAGAACTAGACTTAGATGAACACAAGAGTTTCCTGACGTTGAAGCTTCGTTTTTCCTTTCTGTTCACATCGATGCGCTCAGACTCTCGGTTTAAGTTAAACATCTTTATGTGACCTACAGGACTTATGGTTCCCAGTACGTGCAGAAAAAAAACCAAAACAAACTTATTAAAACAGATCAATTTTAATATCGTAAAACAGATCCAATTATTTACAAACGACAGCATAAAAAAAAAACAATATGGTATTTTCTGTAAAAACAAAAAAATGAGACACATAAAAAACAGAGGACGTCTAACTAGAGTGCAATAGACAGTGTTTCCGCCACCATCTGGATGGCCCTGAGAGGATCCACAATGTCTTTTAGTTTGTCCCTCCTGAGAACCCAATCTGGAGCAAACCTGAAAACCACAGAAAAACATCCTTTTAGTTTACACTGCCAACACAGAGCACCAGAAAATGCACTGCAGAAAGGGAACTAAAAGTACGTAAAGATTCTTGAAATTAGTGTAGTTTTCCTGGAAGACAGCTGAATACGATTTTTTGCCAACGGTTTAAGATTTTTGCACTTAAAATAAGAACAACTCATCTCCGTCATCTTATTCCAGGATGCAGAATAAAGATTACGGAGTGCAGGATGTCTAATTATCTTATTTTAGGGGGAAAAATACTCATTCCATTGGCAAATGGTCTTATTTAGCTGCTCAAATCAAGGAAAAGACTAATTTCAAGAACATTTTATTTACTCTTAGTTCCCTTTTTGCAGTGTGCTGCCGATCTAACGCACGCACTTTGGCGGCGGCCGCGGTTTACGAGGCGTCGACGGAACGAAGAAGCTGCCGTTGATGGAGGCGTTGATCTTCTGCCTGGTTAGGCTCCTCTCTTCGTCCATCTTGTGTTTGCGAGCGGTGAGCCGGTAGATGCTGCGAATCCGCTCCAGCGCCTTGGGGACCTTAACGACCTCCTGAGCAGACGAGGCACCAACGTTTTAAGTCATTTCTCTGGAACTGCAGTGGAATGCAGTAATAAAATAAAATAAAAAATGGTTTTGCAGACCTCGGCGCGGCGTTTGTCCTGCAGCAGCAGAGCGAGAAGGAAGCAGGCTTTGGTGAAAATGCTGCCGCCCTTCTCGGCCACTTTATCACCAGCCTTCTCCCGGTATTTCTGCAGTAAATCCAGCAGAGTTTCCAGGGAGTTTTCCACCGAGTAAACCGCCTCTATGGTCATGTGGTACTGAGGGAAAACAAAAAACAAGGCCACGATCAATGGGAGGAAAAGTGCAGCGCTTTCTCACAGAGCTCAGAGCTAAACCCAACAGAAGCCTTCAAGAAATAACAGAAAAGTCTGTAGTTTAACGTCTTAAGAGCCTTTTTTCTGAATTTTTGCTCAAAATAACAAACTTCAATCTACTTCCGCTTAATCTAGCAATTACAAACTCTATTTAGATAATCTTGGTTTAATCTCAGATAATCTGTGGATAGCAACAGAAGGCAATTGTAAAGTAATGAACCTAGGATTAAAAATAAAAAATAAAAGAAGGCTTAATTCATATACTGGGGCGGCTGGACTTAAGATAAAAACTAAAATGTCTTAGATGCTTTTGGGAAAAAATGTCTAAATATGAACATTATATATAACTATAATATACACCAACAGACGCCTCAAATTCAAAATTCAGTTTTCTTCCTGTTTAAATTAGGTTAGAAATATATTTGAGTTTAAATACTGGACTTTAAAAAAAAAAAAACAAAAAAAAAAACCCTTATTTAAAAAACGGCTTATTCACAAACAAAAAATTCATAATTTTCATTTACCACATGACTATGAAAGACTCGTTTATTAAAATGTATCAAAAGTACTTTAATTGCAGCTTTTAGAAGCCAAACGCCACTTTCTTGCTGCTTCTATATTTAATTTCTATTTATCCCCTGCACTACTTACACCCCCCACTAGAGGGCAAAGTCTGAATGAAGGATTCTATACAGGAAAAGTAAAACTCAAGCAACTCAAAAAACATTTTAATTCAACCGGTTTGTAAAAACCTTGAATTTATTACATTTCGAGAACATTGCCTTGAAACATTCTCCCTTAAATCGTCCTCATTTATTTAAATCCAGAATATTAGCTAAAGTAAAGAAAAAAGCAACCAAAATAAAAAAAATAAAAAATCTAATCTGGACAGACGTTTCCAGTGAAGCCCTGTTTATTAGCTGCCTATGGATTAATTGTGCGCAAATATGAACCGGTTGCGCAGGTTTGTTGTGTTGCAAGGTAACTCACATTTTTTAATCCGTTTGTGTATAAATCCAAACTTTTTCCTGCACAAATTAACTGATATGATCGTTTTTGTTCATTAAATGCTGCGGCAAAACCAGAGCTTTGACTTTTAGGTGGTTTGATCCATCCATGTTCGGTATTACAGAACCTGCAGGAGGCTGCAGGCCCGTCTGTCACTGCTAAAACACAACTAAAACTAGTGTATTCGCCCTAAATAATAAGATTATCTGCCAATAGAATTAGTATTTTGACCCCTAAAATAAGATTATATAACGCACCTTAAATAAGATTGAGATGAGTTGTTCCCATTTTAAGAGCAAAAATCATATTCCATTTCCAGATTACCGTATTTAAATTTGCCCACTCAAACCATTGACAAAAACATTAATTACAAGAACAATTTACTTACTTTGAGTTCATTTTTGCTGTGCACCTTTAAAAAGGACTTTTAAAAAAAAAAACAATAATCTCATAGGGCTCAGCCTTCAAAGACGCAGAGCAGTTCACCACAATAGGGGAACTAAAAGTAGGTCAAATATTGTTGAAATTAGTGTATTTGTCCTTGCTTTGAGCCGGTAAATAAGATTATCTGCCAATGGAATGAGTATTTTGACCCCTAAATTGAGACAATTAGATATACTGCACCTTAAATAAGAAGGTGGAGATGAGTTGTTCCTATTTTAGAGGCAACAATCTTATTCCGTTGGCAGATCATTTAAACTCGCCTGCTAAAATCTAGGATAAATACACTCATTTCAAGAAAATTTTACTTATTTTTAAAGTTCCCTTTGTGCAGTGTTAGAGTCATGCACACTGCAAAAACAGAACTAAAAATAAGTAAAAATTTCTTAAAATTAATGTATCTGTCCTTGATTTGAACAGGTAATCAAGATGATCTGCCAATAGAATAAGATTTTTGCACTTAAAATGGGAACAACTCATCTCCATTATCTTATTTCAAGTGCAGGATGTCTAATTATCTTATTTTAGGGGTCAAAATACTAATTCCATTGGCAGATCATCTTATTTATCTGCTCAAATCAAGGACACATTCACTAATTTCAACAATATTTTACCTACTTTTAGTTCCCTTCTTGTGGTGAACTGCTCTGCGTCTTTGAAGGCTGAGCCCTATGAGATTATTGTTGTTTAAGAACATTTTGCTTATCTTTAGATCCCTTTTTGCAGTGTTGGAGTCATGCATGTAATCATTTAGAGCTCAAACCAAAGCACCACCGTTGTTAAACAGGTAGAGGTCCCCCAGATGCAGATAATTTGGACCTCCAGGTGAGTCTGCGCTGTGACGCCACAGCCGGCTCTGCCCCGGTTCTACCTTGGAGAGGTTGAGGAGGATCTGGACGGAGAAGGCGATGACCTCCATGCAGGGCCCGCTCCTGTTGCAGCTGCGTATCAGCGTGAAGATCACTTTGGTGGCGCCGCTCTCCACCAGCCGCTCGCAGCACTCCGGCGACAGCCTGGTGGCGATCTCTGCTCACAGAAAGACACATTTATTTTTTCACGAACGTATAAAAACACCCGACGACCACGCCCAAGTCTTTTCCTCTCAGGGTCGCTTTGATTCCATAATCCCAGGTCTTACCGAGGTTTTTCAGAGCCTCCAGGATGTAGGAGAAGTGTTTGTACTGCAGCAGGTACTGCAGCGCTGAGGAGGTCTTGTTGCACAGCTTGTCTTCCTCCCGTACCTCGGCGGAGACTTTGCGCACGCGGTGCCTCAGCGCCACAAGCTTTGGATCGTCGCTCAGCAGGCGAGAGCGGTGTCCTCTCCACAGAGCCTGGAGGGACAAGAGACGAGGGACGGAAACGGAGCTCCTGTCAAACCCAGTCCTGCCGTTATGAACAGGATACTGCACTGAGCAAGCGTGCTGGTCTTCTAGTGTACTTCTAGTGTTTATGAATCTAGTTAGCTCAGCCGTTAGCTCAGCCGTTAGCTCAGCCGTTAGCTCAGCCGTTAGCTCAGCCGTTAGCTCAGCCGTTAGCTCAGCCGTTAGCTTTAGCGCTGCTGCTCTCACCGTAGACTTTGAACATGGCTGAGAGTCACAAGAAGAGAACCGCGTTCATATTGAGAAGAAGAGGAAGGAATCAGTAGAAAGAAATAATAATAATAATAATAATAATAATAATAATAATAATAATAATAATAAAAATAATTTTCACGTGATCCCCCTTGAGAAGCGGAAGAGCAGGTAAGACGGTCTTGCACATGCGCAGCTATTCAAAAACAGGACTTTGGAGAAACTTCCGAAAAAAAATCGTCAATCCTAGCTTTTAAGTACAAACCTTATAAATAGATCAATTAATTTTTACCTGGATGCCGTGTCTCTGTTTCCGTTTATGAACGGGAAATTAATTTCTCCGTGATGTTCTGATATGAGGCTCTTAAAGTTGCTGTAGATTGTTTTATTTAATTAATAATGGTTGGTCTTTGATCACGCCGAGCTACTGCTTTACCGCGAGGCGTTGCAGAGGGTCAGGCTCTGCCTGGCATTATTACTGTGAATGCCTACTGTGAATGCAGTAGGCATTCACAGTTATTTAGATCCTCTTTCGTGTTTTTACTGTTTAAAGTTTGATTCGCTTCTCCTCCTACTCCTACTTTTTGTCCGATTTCAACCATTCAACTTTTAAGCTTTTCAGCTTCTTCTGGAATCGATGGCTATATCTTTTTGTACTTTTAACTTTTCAACTTTTTAAAATATTCAGCTTTTTCTGCAAATTTTCAGCTTTTTTTTTCTCCCATAGGAAATTAATGTAATTCACTAAAATTCCGCTCATTTCAGCTGCTTTTTGACAGCTTACTGCTTCAGCCTACTTTGAGCTAGAAACGCCATTCAACTTTTAAAATGTAGTGATATCTTTCAGCTATTATGGTATATTTCAGCTTTTTCATATCTTTTACCATTTTCATATAGTACCTCCTTAAAATAATTTTGGCTTTTCAAGAAATTCAGCAAATAACATGCGTTGCTATGGTCGTCAAGGAGGCAGTTATAGAGTGCGCACTGTAGAAATTTAACAAATTCTTCTTCTCCGAACAACTTCTTCTCACTCGCTCAACTATCAACCTATCCACATAAATTATACATCAAAACGTAGGATTTTTTGTCTCGATTCAGGAAATGTAGCTCTCATTGGTGTAGCATTTATAGATTTTTCGCAAATCACCTCAGAGCGACACAAACCCGAAACCTCCCCCATTCATTTCCTAAGGAGCCGTTTTGAAAAATGACGTCTGAAAATCCAAAACATCACACGTTTTCACATCCTCGCTACTCCTAAACCGTTTGATGTACAGGCATGAGACTTTCACACACAAATGTCCCAACCCTTCTGGCACTCACAAAAAAGGATTTTTTTGGATAACTGTTATGGTTTTGCCGCAGGAACAATTTGTTCGGGAGTAGCGAATGTGCAAAATCCTGAAAATGCCTTAGAGCTGCATTTTTCCACAGGATCCACTTTTTTACATCGTCGCTGTGCCTACACCGATTTTTGTACAAACATAAAAATGAGCAACGTAGTCCTCAAAAGCCTGCTGATACTCACAGTGAAAAAATTATTTTGATATCTCATACTTTCAGCTAGAGTGATTTGTTCGGGACCGTTTTTAGAGGATTTTTGAAAGTCCTTAAAAATCCCCTTTATATCATAATTTTTTACGCCTTTATTAAAATATTTCCAGAAAAAAACGATAGCAAGTCTTCTTCCCCTATCCGTTAAGAAATAAACGCAGAAAAAATTACGTCTCTACCATTTACGGATCAGGAGATATAAAGTGTTGTGCGAGGAAATGTTCTCCATTATAATCCTATTGGACATAGTCTGAGCAAAGTCTCTGCACTTCGGTAGACTGGCCTCTGCAGGTGTGTGAGTGTGTTTCCATGACGACGGAACTCTGCTGACTAGAGGGACAGGCTCCATTGGGATAGAATGGCCACTTTCGATACCCACTGCAGTGGCTGTGATGAATGTAGGAATCTGAAATTCGCGCAGTCACTTCCTCTTAACATTTTAAAATTTTCAAGTGATTATGAGGCATGTGTGACTTTTCTGTCCCTTTTTGGATTTCACATGCTTTCCTATTGGGCCTTTGCTTCCAACAGGACCTGGCATGATGCCCAGAGACGACCCAATTGGCCAATACAGCACCACCCACCTGTGGGAAATGGCACTACAAACCATTTTGGTCAAATGTTGAGTTCTGGGCCCAGATGTGGTGAGGCTGAGTTGCTAAAGGAGGCCGATCTGACCCATGAACTTTGGTCACGTTTGGTGACATTAAGTATTGTCACCCCTTTTTGAGGCACTTCCCAGTACAGGATTTGGACCAAACTGACAGAGTACAATCACCCGGTGATACTGAACACAACCTTGTTAGCGGCTAACGGTTAGCATGTTGCTAACCGGAAGTAGCTCTAGGAAGGTCCTACAAACTTCTGCTTTACAGAGTCTGTACCTCCTTTATACAGAATGCTCCACAATAAATTTGGATCTCATCGCGTAAAGCATCTCCAAGTTAGGAGGTGTCAAACATCCAATGCTTTTCAATGGGGGCGAAACCCCTTATACTCCCTAGAAATGCAGGCCCACATATGGCTACAGTATAATCAAGTTTGAAATTCTACTTCTGCTTTGTTAAACGATTCAGTGTTTAGAATGAGTTAGGAAATGTTTGGTGCCATTCCCTCAGTTTTTTCTTCCTCTAATCATTCAGCTATTCTTTCATGTTCAAATTCTTCAACTCTTTCAAATTCCTCAACTTTTTCAAATTCTTCAATGCTTTTCAGCTATTTTTTCTCTTCTTCAAAGATCTTCTGCATCTTTTGCTCAATCATTCAGCTTACTGCATTCACAGTGCATTTTCGCAGGAAATGCAAATTTTTATAGTTTAATTTTGATTTATTAGTCTCCCTCTGGCTTTCTGATAGTTCTGCGGTGCTGCCGGTAGATGGCGCCACGTCCGTTTGCATTCATTGCTGGAGTTCAATTGAAGCTCAAAACACTATTTGGACGGACATTTGGAGTAAACAACCTTATTTTATCATGATCGACTGGATTTTGGTGTTTTTAGTGTAGGCTCATAACGTGGCTATATACCTTTAACATTAAGTTTCTTGAATAATCCACCAGCATCAGGCCAGATGCCTACAAAAAAGGTCCAGTTCTCTACATTTTACCAAATATAATTATGTACACTGCAAAATTTTCTTGAAATGTTTGTATTTTTCCTTGATTTGAGCAGGTAAATAAGACTATTTGCCAATGGAATGAGATTGTCGCACTTAAAATAGGAACAACTCATCTCCATCATCTTATTTCAAGTGCATGATATCTAATCATCTTATTTTAGGGGTAAAAATACTCATCCCATTGGCAAATAGTCTTATTTAGCTGAATCAAGGAAAAATACACTAATTTCAAGAAAATTGTACTTACTTTTAGTTCCCTTTTTGCAGTGTAATGAATTATTCTTCTGGGAATGAAAGAAAATCATTCTCCACTAAATACTTTTGTAACCAGCGTCGTTTCAGATAAACGTTCATGTGGACGATGTGTGTATTTATACTTCTGAGCAGATCTGTGTTCAGCACAGCAGCGATTACCACACCTGAGCCTTGGCGATGCCTCGGTGAACTCTGTCCTGCCGTCTCAGGAGGAGGAACCTTCGGACCGCCCGCTGGATGACGGCGGCGGCTCTGTGGCGACGCGCCAGCCAGCACCTGACGGCTCTCTGAACCGTCACCACCTTCCTCCGGTCCTCCAGATATCGTCTCCTCTGCAGCCTCGCTCTGACCCAGCGCTGCCAAAAGAAAGCGTTTAATCAGGTGCAACACTTTCAACGGGACATTTTTGGGGCTTTTGGTGCTGGTTTGTAACGGTACCTGTACGGTAACGACAGAATGGATCTGTGCCTTTGCTGATCTCAAAGCCCGCTGCGCCCTCAGGGCTCGTTGGATCTTTATGGCGCTGAGGTGATGGAAAACAGCAGCCGTGAAACGGAGTCTCCGCTCTGCCCGGGCTGCTTCCAGGACCTGCGGGGATTAGATTGATTAGATCGCAGCCAGTTTGTCAAACATGTTTGTGTGACGGTTTAAGGGCCGACTGAAACGTAGCGGCGGTCTGAACTGATGTCGCTACCTGACGTCTTGCTCTCCACGCTCTGCAGCATCTCTGCAGGACGATGGCAGCCTGCTTCATCACCATGTAGCGCTCCCTCGCCGCTTTGGCTTCTTTAGTGGCTCGATATCTTCTCTGAACCACGAGAGCAGCCGATCTAAGCTTCAGGTACTTCTGCCGTTCACGGCGGGCCCGGTAAGCTCTCTGGATGACGGCTGCAGCCTGATGCCTTCGTCTCATCTTCTGTCTGGCCTTCGTTCCTCGATATGCAGCCTGCAGAGTGAGGGCAGCTCTTCCTATCTCTTGGTAACGCTTTGCCTCAAGGCGTCCACATTTCTGGGCTCTGAACCTCTGCTGCAGGACGCACGCTGCCCAGCGTCGTCTCCTGAAGGCCTCCTGCTGCTTACGTCTCCTGTAGTGAGACTGGAGGACAGTCGCTGCTTTGTGCATCTTTGCTATCTCAGTCCTGACACAGTGAGCTCTGAACGCCGCCTGCAGGACGACAGCAGAGCGTCTCAGATGCAGGAAGTCTTCCCTGTCTCTCCTCTGCAGGATCAGAGCTCTGTAGCGTCTCTGGATGATGACGGCGGCCAGACGCATCGCCTGGAACTTGACCCGCTCTCTGTGCATCCTGAACTCTGCCTGGATCACAGCTGCAGCCTGATGCCAGCGAGAAACTTCCTTCCTCGCCTGGCGTCCTCTGAACGCCGCCTGAAGACCGACTGCTGCCCTCCTGATCTGCTCGTACTGCTGTCTTTGATGCTTTGCTGCAACGTTAGCTCGATATCGGCGCTGGACTAGGATGACGGAGGACTTGAAGGTGAGGTACTGCCGCCGCTCACAGCGGGCCCGGTAAGCTCTCTGGATCACTCGTGCAGCCTGATGCATTCGTCTCATCTTCTGCCTGGACTTCATTCCTCGATACGCAGCCTGCAGAAGGACGACGCCTCTTCTGACCTGCTGGAAATGTTTTACAGCCCGTTGTTTCTGCCTCTGGGCTCTAAACCTCTGCTGCAGGACGCACGCCGCCCAGCGTCGTCTCCTGAAGGCCTCCTGCTGCTTACGTCTCCTGTAGTGAGACTGGAGGACAGTCGCTGCTTTGTGCATCTCTGCAACCTTTCTTCTCACACGGTGAGCTCTGAACGCCGCCTGCAGGACGACAGCAGAGCGTCTCAGATGCAGGAAGTCTTCCCTGTCTCTCCTCTGCAGGATCAGAGCTCTGTAGCGTCTCTGGATGATGACGGCGGCCAGACGCATCGCCTGGAACTTGACCTGCTCTCTGTGCTTCCTGAACTCAGCCTGGATTACAGCTGCAGCCTGATGCCAGCGAGAAACTTCCTTCCTCACCTGAAGCCCTCTGAACGCCGCCTGAAGACCGACTGCTGCCCTCCTGATCTGCTCGTACTGCTGTCTTTGATGCTTTGCTGCAACGTTAGCCCGATAGCGGCGCTGAATATTTACAACGGCGTTCTTTAAGGTCACAAACTGCTTGCGTCCACAGCGGGCTCGGTAAGCTCTCTGGATGAAGCTTGCAGCCTGATGCATTTGTCTTATCTTCTGCCTGGACTTCATTCCTCGATACGCAGCCTGCAGAAGAACGATGGCTTCTCTGACCTGCTGGTAACACCTGAACTGAAGCCGTTTCTGCCTCTGGGCTCTGAACCTCTGCTGCAGGACGCACGCCGCCCAACGTTGCCGCCTGAAGGCCAGTTTTTGTTTGTGGCCTCTGAAGCCAGCCTGAATGACCTCAGCGGCTCGGTGCATCTCTGCAACCTTTCTTCTCACACGGTGAGCTCTGAACGCCGCCTGCAGGACGACAGCAGAGCGTTTTAGATGCAGGAAGTCTTCCCTGTCTCTCCTCTGCAGGATCAGAGCTCTGTAGCGTCTCTGGATGATGACGGCGGCCAGACGCATCGCCTGGAACTTGACCCGCTCTCTGTGCATCCTGAACTGGGCCTGGATCACAGCTGCAGCCTGATGCCAGCGAGCGACACACTTTCTGACCTGAAGCCCCCTGAACGCCGCCTGGAGACAGACTGCTGTCCTCCTGATCTGCTCGTACTGCTGTCTTTGTTTTCTGGCTGCAGCGTTAGCTCGATATCGGCGCTGAATGTTTACCACAACGTTCTTTAAGGTCACAAACTGCTTGCGTCCACAGCGGGCCCGGTAAAGTCTCTGGATCACTCGTGCAGCCTCCTCCCTCTGCCTCAAAAGCTGCCTGGACTTCATTCCTCGATACGCAGCCTGCAGAAGGACGGCGGCTCTTCTGACCTGCTGGAAATGTTTTACAGCCCGTTGTTTCTGCCTCTGGGCTCTGAACCTCTGCTGCAGGACGCACGCCGCCCAGCGTCGTCTCCTGAAGGCCTCCTGCTGCTTACGTCTCCTGTAGTGAGACTGGAGGACAGTAGCGGCTCGGTGCATCTCTGCAACCGTTCTTCTCACGCGGTGAGCTCTGAACGCCGCCTGCAGGACGACAGCAGAGCGTCTCAGATGCAGGAAGTCTTCCCTGTCTCTCCTCTGCAGGATCAGAGCTCTGTAGCGTCTCTGGATGATGACGGCGGCCAGACGCATCGCCTGGAACTTGACCCGCTCTCTGTGCTTCCTGAACTGGGCCTGGATCACAGCTGCAGCCTGATGCCAGCGAGAAACTTCCTTCCTCGCCTGGCGTCCTCTGAACGCCGCCTGGAGACCGACAGCTGCCCTCCTGATCTGCTCGTACTGCTGTCTTTGATGCTTTGCTGCCACGTTAGCTCGATATCGGCGCTGAACTGTGACGACGCAGACCTTTAAGGAAAGGAAGCGCTTGCGTTCCCAGTAGGTCCTAAAAGCTCTCTGGATGACTCTGGCAGACTCGTGTCTTTGTCTCAAGCTTCGCCTCGACTTCATCCCTCGGAAGGCGGCCTGCAGGACGACGGCGGCGCTCTTCTCGGCTCGGTACCTCCTCCTCTGCTCCTCCCCGACCACCTTGGCCCGGTACCTGCTCTGGAGGACGATGGCGGCGCTCTGAAGGAGAACGTATCGCTTCCTGCATGCCAGCATCCTGACGGCGGACTGAATGACGGTCGCGGCTTCGTGCGTCTTCCTCAGCCCTGACCTCACGCTCATGCCTCTGAACCCAGCTTGGAGGGTAACGCACGCCGCCTTCCTCTCCAGATACTCCTTCCTTACACCATTTCCCACCAGAACAGCCTTATAGCGCCGCTGTATGACCACAGCTGCCGCTCTCATGGCTCTAAACTCTTTTTGGGCTCTGTGTCGGCGATAGTGAGCCTGAATCAGGGTGGCGCAGCGATGCCGTCTCTTGAGGCCGCTCCTCTCACATCGGCCTCTCCAGACGGCTTGGACAACGACCGCCGCCGTCCTCAGAGCTCTGAAGTCCCGCCGTGTCCTCCGCGCTAAAACTGTAGCTCTGTAGCGCTGCTGTACGGCGGCGGCAGCTTTTCTCAGGAGAAGAAACTTCTTCCTGGCGGCGTGTTTCCTGAACGCCGCCTGGATGGCGGTGGCGGCCCGGCGGCGCTTTCTGAGCGACTCTCGGGTCGTTTTTCCACGGTAGGCCGCCTGTATGGAAACGGCTGCTCGCCTCATCCGTACGAACGCCTGGCGCTCCACGGAGGCCCGGAACCAGCGCTGGATGGTGGTGGCGGCGCGTCTGGTCGTGGCGAGCCGCTTCCTGGCCAGGTGTCCCCTGAAGGCGGCCTGGACCACGGCGGCGGAGCGGTGCTGCAGCTTCAGCGCCTCAAAGCGGCGCCTCTGCGCGTGTCCCCTGAGGAGAGCTTGGAGGAGCACCGCGCTCCTCCTGATCCTCCGGTACCGACGGGCCAGCGTCTGCGTTCTGTACCAGGACTGGATCTTCACGGCGGCGGCGGCTCGTCGCGCCGTTTCGTCTCCACGCCACCTCCTGAACGCGGCTTGGATCGTTCGGGCGGCGCCGTTTTCCTTTTTAGTTTTCTGGTCCTTCCATCTCCTGTACGACCTCTGGAGCGTCACCGCTGCCTTCCGGACGAGGAGGTACCGCTCCCGCTCCGTTTTCATCAGCGCCCGAGCTCGAGCGTACCTCTGAAGGACAGCGGCGGCCCGCCGGGCGTTAGCGTAAGCGCTGGCGGCCATCTTCATCCGCCATTGGGCCTGGACTACGACGGCGTAATAACGGAGGCGCCGATAAGCCGCCATGGTGGAAAACGTCCTCCAGCGAGCCTGGAAAAAAAAAAACATGTTAAATTTATACATTTATGAGATATATAAATACAAGAATTATATACCGTATTTTTCGGACTTTATGGTGCACCTTATATATGATTACCGTTCTGCTTACTGACTGATTTTATGTGGGACAATGCGCTCAAAAATCTGTTAAAATGTTTAAGTACGACTTTGGGGTTATATTACACACTTGGGAAGAATATTTAATGCGCTTTATGGTCCAAAAAAACACGGTAGATATGGGTTGTAGAAACAGATTTCCCATTTATATTTAGCATTTCCTGCTAAAAAGTAGAAAATTGTACTAAATGTGATTAAAGTATGCAATAAAAAAAATTGTCAACATCATCCCATTGATTTGTAATAGTGAGACGAAGCATCATTACCATTATTATTATAAATGAAGATCTGAAAAACATGGCATCCATTTACTCCGATTCCTCTAATTAATCCAGAGAAACAAACGTCAGATGTCACCAAACTAGCAGCTAAAGTCCATCTGGGTGTATTTTATTCTAAGTAGCTGTTATGTTTATGGCTTTATGCAGAGATAACAGCTAAGCTGAGAATCTGTTGGCTAAAATGATGACTATCGTGCAGTCTTAGTGCTTTTAATTCAGGAGCGACGGGTAACCTGGTCAGTTTATGGGAAAAATTGTGGATATAAAAGCAGGGAAATCCTGAGAGAAACTGCAAAAGACTTGAGACTGAGCCGGAGCTTCACCTTCCAGGTCGTTAAACAAACAAAGATAAACCGGTCTACTCAAAATCTAGACACAAATCCAATTAAGAATCCGTGGCTTGAAAAACTGCTCTTAAAAAATGCTTTCCTTCTGATCTGAGTTTACGATATTTAGCAAAAAAGTTAAGCAAAGGAGGATCTGCAAAATATCAGAGAAAATAAATACCCACCACACGTTTCACATGTATAATTTTCCCTCCATTTCACAGATTTCTACGACTCACTGTATGCTGGAGTATCACATTAAGTGTCAATTAAACACAAAGTTTGACACATTCTAGGGGCTAATTACCAGACAGTTCACCGCGTTCATTTTTGTGATGCGTCTGCTCCAGCAGCGTCTCTAAAAAGACGATTTGTGGCGTTTCCAGCGCCTACCTGGATGACAGAAGCTGCTTTATGCTGCAGAGCGAGAAGCTCGGCTTCTTTCTGCATCCTCAGCCGGTTCCGAGCTGAATGACCTCTCCAGAACGACTGGATGATGGTGGCGGCTCGGGTCTGCCTCTGGGCTCTGCGTCTCCTGAGGAAACCTCTCACCACCGCCTGGAGCTTCATGGCCGCCGTGTTTCGCTCCTGAACCAACAAAATGAAAAATAACCTTTAGGATACATTTAAAAAAACAAAAATTAAAAAAAAAAAGGTGTTATGGGCATCTGGAAATGGAAAGGTTGTGACGCTGATTTGATGGATCTTGTTCATTTCTGAAGGAGCAAAAATTCTCAGACTTTTTAAACACCCTAAAGCAGATTTAAATTAGGGCTGGACGATAATTCAATAACAATATATATATCGATCGATAGACGTATATCAGTCAATAAAAAGTTCAACAGAATAACAGTTTTCCTTCCTTTTGCATTCTAGCCTATCATGTAGGTCAATATTACAGTCATTACATCCTCCCAACCAATCACAACGCAGACCCAGGAACCAAGCTCCGCCCCCTTCAAAGAGTTCAGAGAACACATGTTCTTTGTTTTTCTTTTTTAAAAACTTGTAGCTCTGGTAAAAAGTTGGTTGAATAAAGGGTTGAGTTTGAATTCACTGTCTGTGTCTAAAAATAGATAATTAAGCAACAGCATAAAAAGTCCAGGGCTGCACTTGCTAATTATCGATATCGATCAATATGCAGATTTCTATTTTATCGACATGCTTTTTATCTATATCATCCAGCCCTAATTTAAAGTCTACAATATTCTAACTTTTTTTTGGAAATTTTATTTAAAATAAAAAGGCAAACTATACTTTTACTGCTAAACCTGGGGAAAACTCTTGTCATCTAGACATGATCATAAAAGCAGTTGTTACTCTGATTTCTAAGACCCAGATGTAACTAAAGTAGTATCATAAACAGACAGAAACTAAAAGGATGAGGGAACCTCATAGAGCAGCAGATCTTTCTTTAGTTTGTGCTTCCTCCATGCAGCCTGTATGATCCGCACCGCCCTGGTTTCGGTTCGCAGGTCCAGGAGCCGAGCGCAGAGGAAGGACAGGTAAGACATCACCACCTGGAAGAGAAAAGTAGCTTCAGTGACGCCATTAAGCTGAAATCCCAAAAAACTGTGGCCTTTTTTACTGAATCCCCTGAATAAACTGCTTTACATTTCCAGCTTTAAATTTTTTTTTTTTATTAAGTTTATTATCCGTCTGTTCCACAAACCATAAAACAAAAGGCGGTAAAGGCTTTAGCTTGGCAGTGAATTAAAGGCTCATTGATGAGAAATTTAAATGATAATCTCACAGCATATGTTAAAAAGTTCCCTGTTTTAAGTGAAATATACATTAAATTATAAAGCAATATTACCTTATTCAATTTTCTGTGTAGACGGGTCAACACATATGCTAGTAATCCGATGTCTTTATTTATTGTACAAAAAGAATAATTAACAGGTCTGCTCCAAAAGAGCCCATACAGGACTATTTGTTATATCAGGACGACTGAAATTGAAGGACCTAGTTATATTAAAAACTTTATTTGTTTTTGCATAGAGCAAAATATGGCCTATTGCAGTGAAACAAGCAGATTAAATAAAATGACTTTAAATATTCTTTGGCAAGGAGACAAATGTGTTTCTGTGGCTGGAGTGAAACAATGGAACTCCCTGGAAAACTATTTAAAATGTTTAAATATAAGTACATATGAAAAGTGGAAATATTTAAATTTTTTTAAAAATATATGTATATGCATATATCATCTGAAATGTGCATTTTTTATTCATCCGATATGATTTGTTCTGATATGAAAGGGGTAGAAGTTAATGAGAATTGTTCTTCCTACTTCTATTCCTTTTTGCATGAAATGTGTTGCTGTCATTGTGTTTATGAATTGTGACAGTCATACTTAGTTTAATCACATTACTATGGAACAAAGAATGAAAAATAAACAGTCCAGCAGCTTAATTAGGAGAATTGCGTATTAAATCAGCCGTCATTGAAGAAAAATCTCAGTATTTCATTTGTTTAAGACAAAGAATGCTTTAAAAAAAAAGTGAATGCTCAGTTTATTGTTGAGCAGTTAAATTTTTTCTGGCCCTCTCAATGATTTTGGTCGGGTTTGGACCCTCCTGGTTTAAAAAGCTATTATCTGGGCTCCTGGTCCCACCTTCTCGTTGGGGATGGTGTTGGACATGTCGGCTGGGTTGATCATGGCCGGCACGCCGCCCAGGAAGGCCACTGCACTGTTGACCAGGTGGAAGTTGTTCTTCTCGTTTTCCAGAAGCTCTTTAAACACCAACGACGGAGAATCCTGCTCTGCTCAGAGGAAACACATAACTTTGAGAAAATCCAATCCCATCTATGATACACATTTACAAAAATAATCCTTGCTGCTTTTCCCCTGATGAAAGTCATGAGCGACAATAGTGGAATAAATTACCAAGCTAATGCTTCAAAAATGTATTTAAGCCACATAAAAACAGAGAATTCTTTAAAGCATTTCTAAAAATACTAGGGCTGGGCAACGATTAAAATATTTAATCGCGATTAATCGCCCTGATTAATCGCGATTAATCGCGATTAATCGCATTGTATTTACAAACTCCAAGAATGAATTCAAAAGTAGTGTAAAGAGCACTTTTATTTTAATGTTCTGCTGCCATATGAACAAAAGTGTTGTAACATTTGTAGCACTTATTTTATACTGGATATTTTCAACCCATCTATTGAATTTAGTGCACTAGTTGATCTTTTCTTCATAAGAGAACAAGCACTGCAGCCAAAATATGGCCTTTTTTGACCTGCTGTATATTAGCCAGTCCCTAAGCTTGATGTATCATGAAACTGTTGACCTTTTGGGTTTTGTGGTTTTTATTTTATTATTACAATTTAATAATAATAATAATAATAATAATAATAATAATAATAATAATAATAATAATGTTATGTTCAGTGTTTTTTCGCTAATCCACCTCTTATATATTTCAATCCTTATGTAATTTTGTCTGTGTTGTGTGCACCTGCCTGTTGCTTTAATCCTATAAATTTCCCCGTCGTGGGATAACAAAAGGATTAGCTAATGTTATCTTATCTTAAATAACACTTTTTAATATATGTACTAGGTTCTTTCAAGGTCTTAATTACATGTTATGTGTGGGCTCCAGTAACATCCATCCATCCATCCATCCATCCATCCATCCATCCATCCACTGATCTACCTGGATGTTCCCTGGAGGACTGAAACGCCTCAGTCAGAGACGTCTGTGGGTCTGTCGGGGCAGTGAGAGAAGTTTCGTCTCCTCTCTCCGTTTCTGGGGCTCGACGTTTTCATGTTTTTTCACGTGCTTAGATAAATTTGTTGTGTTTCCACTTAAATGAACCGGCTTTTTACAAAACATACAGCTTGATTTCATTTACGGTATTAAAATAAAGCCGAACGGTGCTACTTCCTCTGTTCATGTTTTTTTGCTGCTGCGTTCTCTCTCAGCTGTTTGTGTATTAAGTTTGTGTGAGAGCTGAGTGCGCGGGCCAGGCTGAGCCTGCGTGCTGATTGGCTGGCGCCGCTGAGCCATGTACGAGAGGGGAGGGGGAGAGTGCTGCCGTGACAGCGCGCTGCAGTCAGCGCGCGTGCTGACTGACACTGACTGAAAGCATGATGTGAGCAACATGCGTTAATGCGCGATAAAATAAATATCGCCGTTAATAGTCTAATGAATTAACGCGAAATTAACGCGTTAACTTGCCCAGCCCTAAAAAATACTTAAAGGTATACTATGCAACCGGGGTTGATTTTCCAGCGAGGCTCCCCCCAGAGGGCGAAAGTAAAAGTGCACTGTCATAAAGATGCTCAGCTGTTCTGGTTTCTCCGTCAAGCCAGGCGCGGTTGTTTTGAGCTTAGCAGACAGGCGAACACAACGAAAAGTAAAAAAAACGGCAGTACAAACAATGACTAACACAGTGAAGGTATGAACATCAGGGTTTCCCGCAGCGCTATCTTGCCAAACTCTCGCTTCCCCCTCGCCAACATTAAAAAATAAATAAATAAAAATAATATATATATATATATATATATATATATATATATATATATATATATATATATATATATATATATATATATATATATATATATAAAATAATAAAAAAACTTGATATGCTTGCATGTTTATTTGACGTTAACACGCGGTTCTTTTTTGTTGCTTTTGCGCGTGCATATAGTGAATGGCAGGGCAAAAACACATGGAGTTCTCGCCGTAAAGCAAGACCGACTCTCGCGGTCTTGCACGAGACTTCTGAGCCTGTGTGTGCGGGCCGAGGGCTCTTGCTATTGCAAGTGCGGTATTTCCCTCACAGACCACCAGGGCGGCCGAGAAAACCTTTGTTCGACCTGAAATGACTCATTTAATCATCCAAAACGGTATGGAACACATTAATTAACTGAAAAATGTTGCATAGTATGCCTTTAAAGAAAAAGCTCAGTTGGTAATTTGTGCCTCGGATCCGTACCGTCCTGGTCCGTCGGTCCGGGGTCAAAGGAGCCGTCGGAGTCGCTGGCTGAGCAGCTGAGCTCCAGGCGGCCCCTCGGGGAGCACTCCACGGTCTGCGTGGTGCGGTGGCTGATGGACGCCGCCGGCAGCAGGCTGGGGTGGTAGTGGTGGAGCAGGAAGCAGAGGACGCGGCCGTCAGAGAACGACACGGTGAAGTTCTCCACCTGCACACAGCGCCCAGCGGGCAGAGACCGTCTGAGTGCTGCTAGCTTTACGTTACACAGGCGTCACTATTAAAACACGACTTATTCACCCCACGCATGATTCTGGTGACGATGCTGATCACATTTTAAGCACATAAACGAGTCTTGATTTCAACACAACAGTACATATATAAATTTTTTGTATACATTTAAAAAATAATAATCTGATTCATCTATACCAGGGCTCTGCAACCTGTGGCTCTTAATAACTTTGGCTACAAATTATACTTTTATTGTGGTATTTTAATGTAATAATGATAATAAATGCAGGTTTTAGCAGTTTTTTTTCTATGAATAATTGCTTTTAATTTTCACAACAGAATGCTGCTAAAACTGCCAATAATATTTATTTTAAAACCAATATTTTTTCCATTATGTAGGAAACCATGTTTTTTTTTTAAATCATTATCCACAAATATCAAAATTCCCTTCCATCCTATTTTTTTTAAACCTCAAAATAGACATAAAAGGGCGATTCTTTAACAATGACAACATATTTCCTACAGAATCAGAATCAAGTTTATCGCCAAGTAGGTTTGCACTTTCAAGGAATTTGACTTGGTGTTGATGGTGCAGACAAAATAAAATACAGTAGATCTTTATCAAAAATTATAACTTGTCTTTTTTCAAAAGGCCAGGCAACATGAACGAGTTTAATTCAAGTGGACTGTAGGAAAAATGGCTTTGTACTTTGTGATCAATTAGGGCCGGACGATAATTCAATAACAATATATATCGATTAATAGGAAAAAAAGGGTCAATAAAAGTTCAATAGAATAACAGTTTTTCTTCCTTTTGCATTTAAACCATGTAGGTTAATAATAAAGTCATTACATCCTCTCAACCAATCACAACGCAGACCCAGTAACCAAGCCCCGCCCCCTTCAAAGAGTTCAGAAAGCATGCTTTCTTTTCTCCCTTTTAAAAACTTGCATTTTTGATAAAAAGTTGGTTGAATAAAGAGTTTGAATTGATTGTGTCTGTATCTATAAACAGGTCGCTAAGTCACAACATAAAATATGTTTTGAATTTGTTGATAATTATCGGTAAATATGATTTTTTTTTCTCCTATATCGTCCAGCCCTAGGGGGTATGAATACTTTTTGGCTCTGCATCCACCACTAAAAACTAGTTGCATTCAAACTAAAAGCATCTTTCCTCCAGTTGTTAATGACACGTTTTTTGCATGTTTAAGGCTTACAGCGCTGCAGCGGTTTTACCTTCAGGTGGTAGAAGTCGCACACGGCGCAGACCCAGTCCATCAGCAGGCAGAGCTTTGGGCTCGCGTGTTCGTAGGGCGGCCTGGTCTTCGCCGGGCTCGGCTGAAGGCCCTTGTCGGCCCTCACCAGGGCCATTCTTCTCTTGGTCCTCAGAGCTCTCTTCAGGAAGACGACCTCCTCCCTGAGCTGATCCTCGTCTAGGATCACCTCCACCTTTAACCAGCAGATGTTGTGATTAATTAAAATACAAGGGGACCAATCTGGTGATTGGAAATCTAAAAGGAGATACGCACCTGAAATGCAAAGATGATTTTCCACAGGAGGCTAAGGGTCTTTTCTCTATGCCCATCCGCAATGTCTCTGGAGTCAATCATGGACCCTAAGAACAAAGAATGAATTCCATTTTATTTATATAGCGTCAGTTAATCATACACATCATCTCAAGGCTCTTAACAAAGTCAGACTCCATCAGATCCTCCATGTTGGTCAGAAAGTTTCCTCTCTAAGGAAACCCAGCAGGTTGCATCAAGTCTCTCCAAGCAGCATTCACTCCTCCTGAAAGAGCGTAGAGCCACAGTGGACAGTCGTCTGCATTGTTGATGGCTTTGCAGCAATCCCTCATACTGAGCATGCATGAAGCGACAGTGGAGAGGAAAACTCCCCTTTAACAGGGAGGAGAACCTCCAGCAGAACCAGAACCAGGCTCAGTGTGAACGCTCATCTGCCTCCACCCACTGGGGCTTAGAGAAGACAGAGCAGAGACACAGAAAGCACAGAAGCTCACATTGACCCAGGAGTACTTTCTATGTTAGATGGTAATAGCGGATGATCTGCCTCCCCTGATGATGTCACAGCTAACAGAACACCAGACCAGGTGTACCTTCTATGGAGAGAAAAATGACAGAGAACAAAAAGTTAAAACCTGAAATAACAAAAAACAATGCAGAATGGAGAGCAGTAGGAGAACTCAGCAGAGTGAGAGAAATAGACCCTGATGTCCTCCAGCAGCGTAAGCCTATAGCAGCATAACTATAGAGATAGCTCAGGGTAACATGAGCCACTCTAACTAGAAGCTTTGTCTAAAAGGAAAGTTTTAAAATTAGTCTTAAAAGTAGACGGGGTGTCTGCCTCACGGACCAAAACTGGGAGTTGGTTCCACAGGAGAGGAGCCTGATAGCTAAAGGATCTGCCTCCCATTCTACTTTTAGAGACTCTAGGAACCACCAGCAGACCTGCAGTCTGAGAGCGAAGTGCTCTGTTAGGAACTTTCTATGTTAGATGGTAATAGTGGATGATCTGCCTCCCCTGATGATGTCACAGCTAACAGAACGTCAGACCAGGTGTACCTTCTATGAAGAGAAAAATGACAGAACAAAAAAAGTAAAAACTGAAATAAACAATGCAAACTGGAGAGCAGTAGAACTCAGAGTGAGAGAAATAGACCCTGATCTCAATATCTGTGTAAAGTCTGTTATTAAGCACCTAAAACGACGTACGTGCATAAAAACAGGTACAGGAGACATTTTCAAGATGGAGTCGAGGGTTTGGGTTTCTAAATGTGACAGACGAGGCTGCTTGTTACCGCTTTCATCCTTGAGGTCGATCCCTTTGCCTCTCAGCACTTGCAGAGCCACGTCCACGTTGTGCACCTTCTGCAGGCGGCTGATGGCCGGCAGGCGGAGCTTTGCCGACAAGCTCCAGTCCTGGACGAGCAGCTCCATCACGCGCCTGGAAGAAGCAACACAGAAACATCAAACCAGTAGCCTGACATGGTCAGACTCAATTCTAGTCAGAATTTGAGTCTGATACTGCTCCATAGAGCTGTGATTTTGGGGCGTGTTTCGAACGAACCAGGAAAAAAAAAATTCCTCTGCACTCAGTTGGATAGACCTACAACCAATAAGAGCAACGGAGTGTGTGACGTATGTTAAGCGACGCGTAGTTGTTGTCAACGGAACTTAACGGTTAGCCTAGCATAAGAAGATGAGCGTGAACGATTTTTGACGGTGTTGCAAAAAGAATGTAAGGATCCAACACTGCAAAAACGGAAACTAAAAATAAGTAAAATCATCTTGAAATTAGTGCATTTGTCCTTGATTTGAGCACATAAATAAGATGATCTGCCAATGGAATGAGTATTTTGACCTCTAAAATAAGATAATTAGATATGTTGCACTCTAAATGAGATAATGGGGATGAATTGTTCCTATTTTAAGTGTAAAAATCTCATTCCATTGGCAAATCACCTTATTTACCTGCTCATATTAAGGACAAATCACCTAATTTCAACAAGATTTGACTTATTTGTTGTTTTGTTTTTGCAGTGAAGTAGTCCTTCAACACACGAACCTGTCGATATCTTCTAGAACAGACCTAATAGCAGAATCTACACACCTCAACTCTCCAGCGGCAGCCATCGTTGTTGTAAACGAATTCAACCCAAGCGCGCTTTGGTGACGTGGTTGATTACGTTACTGTTGATCATCTGTCCATCATCGTATAAAGCCCGCCCCGACAATTTGATTGGCCCGCCAGATATTGGGCGAGCATACTCGCGCTACTATTGAGCAATGCCAGACCGAACTTCCCGACCTAAAACGTTGTGGGCGGGACTAAGTTCGGAATGGCACCCAGGTTATCAAACTAGAGGAGAAAAAAAAAAAAAAAAAAAAAAAAAAAAAAGAGCAAAACCAATCATCCGTCATCATCAGAGCGTCAGACGCGTCGCATTCAAACTCACACTAAGCGAATGCCACACTTCAGGTCCACTGCCAGGTTTTTCACGGCGAAGTTGAACTCGTCGAGGGGCGTCTGCACGTGGGAGACCGGGAAGCCGAGGTGGGCGAGGTGCCGTGGGAGAATCCCCTCCCCGCTCAGGAAGTCTCTGGAGAAGGCCAGCAGGAGGTCCTTAGTGGCCTGCAGGAGGAACAGCAGAAACTAAGGCTGAGGAAGTTGAATTAACCTCATTAAAGCGTTAAATACGGACAGAAACAACAGAAATTTTAGCAATTTCAATCCAATCTGTACATCATGGGACGTGTGCACATCACAAATGGCAGTTATCCTCCAAAAACACCACAGTTTTGGTAGTTTTTGCAATATAATAAAAAAAAAAAAAAAAAGGCTGAAAAGCTCAAATCCAGCTCAATATACAGATGTGCATAATTCAAAGTTTATCTTTAATAGCACTTTTCAACAATCCTTATGGTGCACAAAATGCTCTACTAGCTAAAATACAAACAAAAAGAAGTTGAGACAATATAGATAAAATATAAAAACATATATGAAAATAACAGGATAAAAGAGATAAAAAGTAAAAAAAAAAGTGCATATCAGCACAATTCAAAAACTATTTTAAGAGCTATATAGAAAAATAAAACCACAAAATAAACAAAAGGCTAGGAGTGAAAAGCCTGTCTGGTGGTTAGAAAAGTACAAATGTTTCAGCTTTTCTATTTGCTACTAAATCATTGCCAGATTTTCCATATCTGGAACATTTGTGAATAATAAAGTGAACATAACCTTTAAATTGACATCAATTTCTATCGCTTTTTACCACATCTCAAAAAAGGTCAATATTTGTTTCACGGCGGGAATAAGTCCCGCCTGGCGGTGAAAACGCGCCGCTGAGGAAGCTCCGCCCACCTTGAACTCGGCGTCGACGCAGAAGAGACACGGATCGTGTTCGATCAGACGGGATTCTTTGGCTTTGTCCAGGAAGCAGACGAGCAGCAGCAGCTTCTTCAGCGTGAAGCGGGACAGCGCCTCCTCGTGGCCTGAGGCGGGAAAACGTCAGCATGTTTAACGCTGTGATGCATCTACACACATGAAGGAGCAACGTTTTCCTCTGAATACGACAGGAAACGACCTCAAGAAATAAAGAACATCAAACATAAAACGTGTCCCCCCCCAGTACTGTCGAAAAGACAAGAAGGTTTTCTGCCGGCGTAGAGAGGAAGGCTAGGAAGAGGTGGCTAGTACACTGCAAAAAGGGAACTAGAAGTAAGCAAAATTTTCTTGAAAGTAATGTATTTTTCCTTGTTTTGAGCAGGTAAATAAGAATATTTGCCAATAGAATAACATTTTTTCAATTAAAACAGGAACAACTCATCTCCATCATCTTATTTCAAGTGCAGGATGTCTAATAATCTTATTTTAGGCATCAAAATACTCATTCCATTGGCAAATAATCTTATTTACCTGCCCAAATCAAGGACAAATACACTAAGTTCAAGAAAATTTTACTCATTTTCAGTTCCCTTTTTGCAGTGTAACTAGTTACATTTACTTGAATAACATTTTGAACAAAATTTATGTTTTGGAGTAGTTTTACTTTTACTTGAGTCGCATTACTACTATATTGCTACCCCTGAGTAAAGTTTCTGGCTACTCTACCTGCTGTGAGTAACTTCATGAATCAAAGAACAGACTAGTTTTAACCAGAAATGCACCAGAAAGAGAAAAACCCAGAGTTTATGTTAAAGTGAGACTTCTTATTTGTACACAAGCTTTGTTATTTTAATGTTATTTTCTATCTGCTGAGCTCATTTAGCCATTTTGGATATCTAACAGTAGATATTGTCATTGGAAGTACTTTGCGCCGTTCTAACATACTGTATATAGATTATTTTCATGTCTAATGCTGAAAAAAAATTTAGAAAATTGTTATTTTGTCTTTAGTGGATCTTTTGTTTTTAAAATACCAGAATTTGCATATAGCCTTATATCTTTGTCCAATTACACAATTTTTAAACAATGAACCATCTGCTGTTATGATTAACTGAGTAGCCTTCTTAATACTTTTTTATTCTTGAGTAATTTGTTGGCTGACAACTTTTTACTTTAGTAAAAATATGTTTAAGTAGTGCTACTCTTACTTGAACACAATTTTTGGCTACTCTGACCACCTCTGCTTTTAGATTTAGGAGAGAAAAATGCGCAAAATATTATGCTTTTACTTGAGAAATAAATTTACGATTATAAAAATTATCTAGCAGGTTAATTATAAAGGCAGAAAATGTTTCTTTTTGTTAGAATAATTTTTACTATTCTCTGTTTTATTTTATTTTCCATATTCATCGTATTTATCACACATTTACTCATTACTATTAAAAAGGTTTGAGTTTATTCAGATATTAAAGTGTCTTTCAGACACTCCTCTGTGACAGAGTAAGGTTTTGTGAAGAGAAAAAGTCTCATGATATAAAGTTGTTTTTGCAGCACTGACGCCTGAATTCCCTCAGCATTAGTCGTTTAGCTCTGATAACGAGCTCTTCGTTTGACTGAGGTGTGCTGCAGAAGAAAGCAGGATAGTTGGCTACAGAGGACAGGACCTGGCAACGCTCCGGTTAGGTTTCACCGCTCCAACGGGTGACACATTTCACTCCTACGTTACCGTCTTTGTAAAGGTGAGGCACGCGGGCGTGCCTGAACTCGGCCGCGATGTCGGGGTTCCAGAGCAGCCGCTGGAGGACGAACATGGCCAGACCCAAGACGTCGCTGTTGCTCTCCAGCGAGATCAGCTCCCCGAAGATGGTCTGAGGATAAAAACGTCACTTTAAAAAAATAAATAAATAAGAGCCTCAAACGCGTTCGCTGCTACCAAGAACCGGTTTTGTCAGACCTCTGCTAGGAATCTTGGTTTTACTTTTGATAGTTGTTTAAAGCTAGATAAACAAGTTAGCTCTGTCGTCAGATCAAGTTTTTATCACCTGCGTATTTTAGCTAAAGTTAAATCTTATTTTTGTTTAAAAGACTTTGAAGGACTTATCCATGCCTTCATCACATCTCGTTTGGACTATTGCAATTCGTTATATAGAGGCCTGGATAAATCACAGATGCAGCGGCTCGGCTTCTTACAGGAACTAGGAAGCGTGACCATATAAGGCCCATACTGGCCTCTTTACATTGGCTGCCTGTTTTTTATCAAATAGATTTTAAGATTCTCTTATTAACTTATAAAGCTTTAAATGGATTAGCTCCCCCTTATCTTCTGGAACTTTTAAAAATTTCAGCCCGTGTCCAGAACCCTACGTTCTAATAATCAGCTATTATTGACAGTTCCTCGGACCAGACTTGAGAGGAAAGGAGATCGGGCTTTTTCTGCTGTTGCTCCTTCTCTATGGAACAATCTACCTTTCCAAATTAGATCTGCCCACAGCCTGGATCGTTTTAAATTGCTTCTTAAAACTTATTTTTATTCTTTGGCATTTAATTAAACTAGTGTTTGATACTTTGTTTTTATTCATTTGTGTTGTTGTCACTCTTGTACAGCACTTTGGTGCAGTTCTATGCCTGTTTTAAAGTGCTATATAAATAAATTTGACATTGACATTGACAAGAACCAGTAAAATCCAACTACCTCCAGGCCGATCCGTAGCCACAGCGGATTGTAAGACAGCAGCCAGTTCAGGACTTTCTTACGTTCACCTGAAACGGACGACATCCCACTTAGACATGATAAAACGGACATTATGGACGGCGCTGGTGTCGGGATCCCTACCGATGTCCTTCCAGAGGTGGCGGTCTTTGCGCACCAGCAGCCGCCGGGCCTCCACCTCCAGCTCCAGCCTCTGGATGGCTTTGACCACGGCCTCGGAGGTGAAGAGCTGGCAGGCGGAGCGGCGGAGGCGGTTCAGCTTCCGCTTGGCCGTGTAGGTGCTGAAGGACATCTCCTCCTTGGTGGGAGCTTTGGGCACGCTGAACTTATCCTCGTTCCCCAAGGCGAGCGAGACGGCATTTACTGCCAAAGAAAACCAAAACGAGAACATTTAAAAAAAATAAAGTTTAAACTAGGGCTGAACGATTTTGTAGAATAATCTAATTGCGATTTTTTTCTTAATCAGGGTTCCTACAGCATAAGGCAAGTTAAATTCAAGACTTTTTAAGACTTTTTAATGCCACTTGAAATAAAAAGTTAAGACCAACTTCACGATAAACAAGATAAACCTGGTTGCGACAACTTCACCCAAATGTTTATTTTAACATAAACCATTACTTTCTGGCCCAGTAGACATGTTAAAGATTTTGAAAAACATTCCATATAGGAAGAAAGCTAAAAAAAAACAAAAACAAAAAAAAAAAACACACAAATTACAGATATATTTTTTAACAACTACTGAACTGAATGCACAAACTTTGTTTTGTTCCCTACTAAAATAAACTATAAATCAGTTTTAAAAACCACAACATAACCAGTGCCAACTCTTTTTCACAGCTATGGTCCGGCCGCAACAGTTTTTATTGGTTCCGCTATCGGGACAAAACCAATAATGGTTACATTGAGCTGTTCGGTAAATTTAAAAAAATTATAATTGTGTCAATTATTTTACCGTTTGGTAAGGATTACAAAAATAAAATCCTATTTATGACCTGGCAACAATTTTAAGACCTAAGAAAGACTGATTTAGGACATTTTAATGCTAATTAAGGCCTTAGTTTTATATTACAGAATTCAATACCTTTTAAGACTTGTTAAGGATCCGCGGGAACCCTGTTAATATTGTGATTTAATGCGATTTTTTTCCAGTTTAATTTATTATGTGTTTCAAAATATATACAAACAACAAATCAATTTGTTTCCTCGCCGTGTGGATTAGTTGCTAAAAGACCCGCAGCATCTAAACCTGTGGAGCAGTAATGATTGCGTTCTGCTTACAATATATTTCAATCAAAATTGCAATTTTGACTTTTCTCTGCATTAACTACAAGCAACAAAAATGGCCTCTAAATAAAGATGTTTGTAAACAAGGACTATTTTACAGGGTTCCTACAGCATAAGGCAAGTTAAATTCAAGACTTCAAGACTTTTTAAGACGTTTTAATGCCACTTGAAATAAAAAGTTAAGACCAAATTCACGATAAACAAGAAAAAGCCTGGTTGTGACAACTTCACCCAAATGTTTATTTTAACATAAACCATTACTTTCTGGTCCAGTAGACATGTTTAAAATTTTTGAAAAACATTTCATATAAGAAGAAAGCTAAAAAAATACAAATTACAGATATATTTTTAACAACTACTGAACGGAATTCTCCAACTTTGTTTTGTTCCCTACTAAAATAAACTATTTTGGTATCTGGTAAACAATTTTAAGACCTAAGAAAGACTGATTTAAGACATTTTAATGCCAATTAAGGCCTTAGTTTTAAGTTACAGAATTCAATGCCTTTTAAGACTTTTTAAGGATCCGCGGGAACCCTGATTTTAAATATGAACTTTTTATGTTTCTATTGATCAGAATATTATTCAAGAGAACAGCTTTTAATTGAATTGGACATCAATCCTTGTTGAACATAAAGTCCAAAGTGCAACCAACAAGCAAGTCTATGTATTAAACTGATTGACCTGTACTTAATGCTATGTATGATTATATAAACTCTAAAACAAGTAATAAAATTAGATTATCTCACTGCTGCAACTGTCTTCCCTTCCATGTGGAGGCAAACCCACTTTAACCATTTTACCAACACCTAAAGGACGTGTCTAATTCCCTAATTGTTACAGAGCCAAAAATTGCAGACCTCTGCGATTTGGAAATTGCGTTATTTTAAAATCACGATTATATTGAAAATGCGATTAATTGTTCAGCCCTAGTTTAAACAAAGGCCTAACAGGGCTGCTCTTACCTTTAGCCACTTCGGTGTTGACCTTAAAGTCGTCGGGGGTGAGGACGTAGTTGAGCCACCAGGTGAATCCTCTCTCCTGCTTCTCGATCCACCTCTCGTCGTAGAACATGTTCTTGGCAGCGAACGGCATCGGGTGCCTTGGTAAAGCTAGAAACAACGGAGCAGACTCAGAAAACCAGATAAAACCACAAAAAAATGTGAAAACTCTGCATAAATGAAACTAAAAGTAAATAAAATCTTAAAATGATTGTACTTTCCCTTGATTTGAGCAAGTAAATAAGGCTATTTGCCAATGGAATGAGATTTTTGCACTTAAAATAAGAACAACTCATCTCCATTATGTTATTTCAAGTGCAGGATATCTAATTATCTTATTTTAGGGGTAAAAATAGTTATTCCATTGGTAAAAAGTCTTATTTAGCTGCTCAAAATCAAGGAAAAATGCACTAATTTTAAGCAAACTGACTGGGGAAATTACCCGTCTGTGCAGGCTTGACGAAGGTGAGCTTTGACTGAGCTACAGCAACTACTTTTGAGATCTTCACCGACTGGGAACCCGACGCCTTCAGAGACAAAGTACCTGGAGAAGGACAAGAAAAGGTGTAAGTAAACCAAGTAAACAAAATCTAAACGTCTGAACCATTTCTCGCCCTGACGACATTGAAGAATATCGTTTTATACTTTGCGCGGAAACTTTGGAGCTCGGCCGCTTCGCCTGGACGCCTGCTGTCCACCTTCCTGTCCTCAGAGACGGAGTGGTCACAGATTGGGTCGAAGCTGGAGAGAAAAAGACAAAAACGGGGTGATATTTTAAAAGGATGAGCGACTCCGTCCTTTAGGTGGATAAACGTGTTTTAAGAGATGCACGACGGGCTACAGATAAACCGCAGGAAAGTGATGCTGATAACGATACGTAGGCCTGTCACGATAACAAATTTTTCTGAATGATTAATTGTCTCAAAACTTATTGCGATAAACGGTAATATTGTTTGAAGACCTTTTTGCACTGATTTAATGGAAATTACTTAATAATGTTTGCGATTTCCTGCCAAAGATAAACACACTTTACACTGGAACTGGTTAACAAAATAAAACGAGAAATAAAAATCAAATGGACTCTTAGTCTCTGTTAACTAAAAATACACTTGAATAAAAACTAAACACAAGATAAAACCATGGTGGAAATAAAAACTACATTCAACCAAAAGAGTACAGATAATGAAGTCTGTATATCATTAGATTTTAAAAAAGATAGGCAAAACTGCCATTTTATAAAAAAAAAAATGCAACGTAACAAAAGCAGATTCTTAAATAAGACTAGATGCCTCAACAATCTTTAAGCAGATCTGTAACTACTTTAGTCAGACAGATTCCGAGCAAGAGTAGCAATGTGTCCAGCTGTACCAAACATTCTCTCTGAACTGGTGCTTGTTGCACAAATACACATGTATTTTTTTGGCCAAGTTTGCCATCAAAGGATTCTTTGACTGACTACCTGATGCGATAGTCCACTCCTCCTCCCTCCTCATTTTTCCCTTCCTAAAAAAAATTAGGAAGCGGAGGGGTCAGTGGATAGCACGGAGTTAAGCCTTTTCATCCAGCGTCATCAATAGAAACAGAAAAACACAGGCAGAGACGATATAGACGATAAATTAAATGACGCAGATAGTTTTTATTTATCGTGCGATTAATTGATTTATTGATTATCGTGACAGGCCTAACGATACGCCTTATTGATATTGCTGTTACTCGGATGGTTTCTTGGATCAGTTCTGGCTTTTAAGAACTGGAGATGAAGGTTCACGTCTGGGATCCGTTCTTCGTACGTCGCTAACTCAGTTAGCAGGATTTCATTGTTGACGATTTGGCATGATCTTGGATCGTTTGGTTCTTCGAAAGAAATCCTGCACTTGTTGTCATAGCAACATGTGCGCCAGCTTAAGCCTGCTCCAGAGCAGGCTTATTTCATGTAAACAAGATTAGATCACGGCTGTATAAGCGGAGGAGATAGGCAAGTCTGCCGTAGCTATGTCCATTTTTACGACAGCAACCTGTTGCGGAAGGTGCAAGAATAATTTGCAGAGTTTTTCGAATTAATCGCGTATTGCGCAATAGACAGGATCCTTTAGCGCAGCGCGACAGTGTAACTGTAGAGAGATTTTTCTTGGTGGCTGTTATAAACAGACAAACACATCATTTACCAGTGGCTTTTAAAGAGGAAAAAGTGATGTTGGAGCCATAAATCTAAAATATTTAAGTTATTTGTATGATGGTTTGCTTTTTATTTTTATCATATTCAGTAAGAAGATTTGTTCGGGCCATTTTATTGTGAAGTTTAGTTTTACTTTGAAAGGCTTGCTTCCTGTCGAGCCGTATATTGTATTAGAAAAAACTATTGATGGATTATCTAGACACGGAGCAATACAGTTTTACCGTGTAAACTGTGGATGACTTGGAAAAGGAAAAACTTAATTTCTTACAGATGAATAATTTTTTGTTAAAATTCCCAGTTTGCACGCGTCGTTTACTTCCCGTGTCTAAGGAATGACACTGAAATTTGGATCTCTTGACATAACAAGTGCCTTTTTAAAATAAAGTATAATAATTAAAGGCTACCATTTTGTAGAATATTATTGTATTTCACTTTTACTTGTTCCCATGTTCTAGTGGGTCCCGTGGAGGCTCTGATATAAAAGAACAAAAAATATCAAATTATTCATTCATACTGTAGAATGTGATAGAAACATCTACCATGGACATATTTATGCATTAATTTGTCTGCTACTTGTTGCCAGCCCTCTCTCCTGGCTTTAGCAGACTTTGAGGTGTTACCTGTCGTTTTAATTAATGACTCAAATTCAGCATAAACTTCCAAGATCTTGTTCTGCTGGGAGAAAAACTGTGGGCGTTCTTTGCTGAACAGCCAATAGCAGCACTGCTGATCATTGTTTCTACTATCGATACATTTCCCCTTTTAAACAAACGCATGAACGCGCAGTTATCTCAGATAACTCAATCCAGCCATACTAATCATAAACAACAGGTGTGTTGGAAGAACCCAATTAGCCGGATCATGATTAGCCGGATGAAATCATCTTGGATGTGTCATTTGATCTCGGATGTTTTAAGCAACGTACGAAGAACGGACCCCTGATGTAATAATAATAATAATAATAATAATAATAATAATAATAATAATAATAATAATAATAATAATAATAATAATAATAATAATAATAATAATAATAATAATAATAATAATAATAATAATATTATTATTATTATTATTATTATTATTATTAATAATAATAATAACCTCCTCCTTTTACTCACTTGTGACTCTCTGGCGCTGAGATGCGCTCCTCCGGCTCCGCACTGACGGCGGCTCCGTTTTCCCGACCACAACCCTGCTCCTCTTCACCTGCTGCTGTTTCCCAGAGTCTCCTGTCTGCAGATCAGCCTTCGAAGACTCCTCGCTCTTCCTCTTCTTGCTGTTCGCCGCCACTTGAACGGGGAACAAGTCTTCCTGGGGAGAATCGGCCCGGGACACGGCGGGCAGAGGGGACGAGGAGCTCGCTGGGGGCGGCGGGGCGACGGTGACCGGCAGAGGGGAGGAGGTGTCTGAGAAGGAGACGCGGGACGGAGCCGTGTCCGGCGGGGGGGACATGGGGAAGGGTTTGAGCGCAGGTGAGGCGTGAAGCCTCGGATCGGGGCTGGAGGAGGAGAACTCCTGGACCCGCAGTCCGGCGTCGCTGGGCGGGGTCCTGGTCTCGGCGTGGATGACGGGCAGGACCGGCGTGCCGGAGTCGCTCTGGCCGCCGCCGCCGTCTGACAGCTCCAGCGTTTTCTCCAGGAGTCGGCGGCGAGACTTCTTTGATCTCCTCGCGCCCGGACTGCCGACCTCCACGCTCGCCTTGCCCTTCGTCACCGTGGCAGTCGTGAAGGTGACCTTCGTCTTTTCTACCACCTCCCTCTCCTCTGAGACCTTTTTGCAGACGAAGAACGTGAGTCTGGGCTCGGGAGGCGGCGGCGCCTCCAGGCTGTCCGCCTCCAGGGCGCCGCCGCCATGATCCCCGCTCTTAGACTCCAGAGAATCAGAGAACTCACAGCCAGAGCTAACGTTCCTGGGACTGGAGTCCAGATGTCCGAGCTCAGAGTCTATCAGAACCAGGGCGTCTTTCAGGGAGGGCAGGGAGGACCCGCCGTCAGCAGTGCTCTCCGCGGCGGAGTCGAGGCGCGGCATCAGCTTCTGGAACATGTCTGGCGTGCCGATGGGCGACAGGGTTCTGCTAAACGCCTCGGTGAGTTCTCTGTCGGGACTCGCTGACCCGCCGGCACAGTGGACGACCTTTGCTGTCGGGACGAGGAGGACGACGGGCGAGTCCTTCTGTCCAGGAGGAGCGTTGCTCTGGTCGGACAGGACGGCGGGCCGCCGGCCCGGCACGGCTGCCCTCTGCGGGCCGTCCTTGGCGGGGGGGCGACCTCTGACCCCCTCCGGCTCGTTGAGCGACGCCAGCGGGCTGCGGGGCTTTTCCCGCTTATACTGAGGCTGCCGGGACACCTGGAAGGTTTTGTTCACCGCCATCTTCCGCGGACACGCCGCTCTCGTCGACTTCTGTGAATTTTCCGTCCCTTTCTTGTTTTTGATGGAGTCCCATAAGCTCTTCTGTTAAAAACAAAAGCATTTATAAAGTCGTTAAGCTACACAGATCTGTTACAGTTACTGTATTTGACAATTTAGGACGTTAAATTCTTAACTAGTGATGCACGATATTAAAAATTTCAACCGATATTTTTCTGCTTTTCATGGCCGATACCAATACCAATTCCGATAAGTTCATATTCAATATAGTTTTTGCATAATCTGCAGCTTGTGCTATTAAAAACAAGTTATTTAGCAGCTGTGGCTTATTTATAACAGCAAACAAAAGTTTTTGGCTCTTCAAATGTTTATTTTTTTTACACCATCACACAAAAAAGTTGTAATTTGCTTTTAATAACAAAAGACACAAATCAATTTAGAATACAAAGAGCATCCCTTAAAATTACTGAACAAATCTATGGCTTAACTGCAAAGTCAAAAAATAATAATAACCACAGCAAAGGTCAAAGAAAAAAGTGAAACTTCTTAAAAAATGTTCCGAAGGTTATCAGCAAAGGTATTTCTGGAGTCAAGTCAAATAATTTTCAAACATGAAATTATCTGTACTAACATATGCATATAAAAATTCAAAAAATTAAATAAAGTCAATAAAAGTGCATTGTCAAAAATGAGGTGCCATGATGACGATTTTTCAGGTCAGCTATTAGGTTTGTTGTGTTAAAACACAAATCCTTCTTTCCTCCTCTCGAAATTCTTTCTGAACAGGTTTTGCAAACTGCAATGCTGTTGTCATCTTCTAATACCCAGTTTGTTTATTTATAGTCAGGCAATAATGGAGCCATGCCTAAATCCACAGGTCTTGTCCCGCTTTGGGGCTACTCTGCCTGAATAAAATTCCACCACATTTAATTAATTTATCGGCTATTTTTATTGGAAGAATTTACTTATCGGGCCGATATAAAATTCTACCATATCGACCGATATTTTAATCGGTCCGATATATATCATGCATCCCTAGTCTTAACGGTTAAAAGGCCTTTTTAGTTATTGCAGATTCTGCTTTTTTCTTGAATCCAATCATCTAACAAGTGTAGCACATTCAGATTCATGTGGCAAAAACATTGTTTTAACAAAAACAATAAACACGCAAACACAGATTATTAAAGAAAAATAAAAATGCTTGTGATTATACATAGGATTAATCGCCTGTATACAACTTTATTTAAAAAGGGGGCATTAACAAGTTTAACGACATGCATAAAAACTGGGGTAAAAGTTTTGTTTACGCTTTTAATTAAAACAGAAAAAAATGAGAATCTGACCTGTGGACCAAATTCACAGCTTTTCATCAGCAATTAGTAAAAAATAAAGTTAAGAGCTAGAATTCACCGATTCTCTGGACTGCTGCTCAGAGCCAATAAAGATTAGGTTTTTTTTTTAAATAAAGCAATCCATAAACAAAATTGTCCTTGTTCAGTAAAAGCATAAAAAGTAAACATCCAGTTTTCATTCTGACTCAAACCAATGTACACTTTGTCCTAAAAAAAAATAACAAAAAATGTATTTAATTAAAAATAATAAATACAATAAAATAAATTAGGTAACATAACATTTTTCTAACTCATCTGTTTCTTTGCCACCTGGCCTGTATTTAGCATCTCTACATCAGATTCATTTTAAAGTAATATCTGAGCTGTTCTTTGCGATTCCAGTAATGCAAAGATTAAAATTGTGATGTTTATTACCCTAAGTCAATATTGCATCTCGAGTTAGGCAGGTGGCTCTGTTTGATCCAACACTACTACCTCCTTCAAGGAATCTTTATTTTTATTATGGTCAATGCTTCTTTATCTGTTACTGTAAAAATAAAAACAAAATAAGTTTGAAAGCAACTTAAAGCACAGGGTAATATTAAAATACCTTCATCGCATTGTCAGTGTGCACAGTATTCACAAGGCAGACGACTGGAGTGCTAGAATTGTTGACTATAGTCCTAGCGTTATAAACTGGCATTTTTAATACCAACATTATATTTTGCCAGTTGGACAGAATCTCAGGGCCGTTGATGCTCACAGATACGCTAAAGGTCACAGAATGATTGGAAGAAAAAAAAAAAGTTTAATGTTTATATATTAAGTGAGCCAAAGAGTTTGGAATTGCAGGTTGCAGACCCCTGATCCTACCTCAATGAGGCTGGAGCTACAGGTGAAACACCTTAATTTATAAATTATTGTTAGAGTAAAAATGTAAAAGGTAAAAAAATAAAAATAAAAAAATACAATTGGTCCAACTGGCCAATCAGCTATGAAATATTTGTCTGCATATATTATTGTAAGAAATAAAATATATGAATGGAAAATTTGTCCCAAAATCTGATGCGGAATAAATGATTATTTTCATTCTGTGTAGTTTTGTAATTAATCTTGTGGGTCTCTGACTATGGAACACCATTAAACTATAACAACAGTAACATTCCTGACAGCGTGACATCCAGCCGCCTCTGAAAGATTTTCCTGTGTCTCCTACATTATTAAAAAGCTGCCGTTGGCATAAAAACAAAGAGCAGCCCAAAGAATTTGTTCAGAACTGAGAGCCTTCTCTCGTTGTGTTAGAAACGCGATGTGCGAGCTGAGAATATTGAAATAAATCATCTGATGACTCAAAGCGCTTTACGCTGGTCAGTCATTCACACCCTGACGGTGGTGAGCTATGTTAGTAGCACAGCTGCCCTGGAGAAGACTGACAGAAGTGAGGCTGCACAGAACCACATGCTGGTGCTAAATCTCACTGCAGAAAATGTAAATAATTTAATGGCAATAAAACTGGACCTCTGAAAGATGTGCATGTCTCTCAGTTCTTCCTTAGCAGGACCCCTACTCTGAAATAAAAATATCCCATACAGCTCCAAGATTTTGGTCTTGTTCGTGTAATCGGGCTAAATCAGTTTAATCTACACTAAGTAATCTAAAATAAATTACCGGTTGTAACTTGTTATAATCTGAGTTTTTGGACAGGTGTAATGTAGCCTTAGTGTGCGATGTTGCTCACAGAGGTCAAGTGAACTATCAGATGCAAGAATAATGAGTGGGAACATTGATTTGTAGGTGATGTCTGACAAGTGCAGCTCTACTTATTTGTAAAAGTTTATGACTAGTTAGGTCTGCCAGGCTCCTGGTGCCGTTTTGCTCCAGTTGCTAGAATGTTATTGCACCATTCCCTGTAACCAAAAGCTGTTTTTATTTTTTATTTTATTTTTATTTTTTACATCCTAGTTGCAGTGCTGGGAATTTGTGAGTAACTTAAATCTAACCTGCATGTTAAAAATCAGACTGCAGTACATCACAGTCATGCAGCCATGAGGCCTGGAACTTCTTCTGCTAATTGTTTTGGATTAAAAAGAGCCCCACGTTTTATTTTTTAAACCTTATTTGGATGTTTACAAAAGCAATGTGCAGATCTTATGCTTTGGAGATGACCTTCAGTGAGGAGGTACCTTTTTCTTTTTGGGTGCTTCTGCTCTCCCCAGCAGGACAGCTTGGTGTTTGAGGACCCCATTGGCGCTGAAGGCGATGAGCTCCCTGGTCCCACCTTCTTCTGTTGGGGTCCACCTTATGGTCAGGTTGAAGGAGCCTTCAGGCTGCAAACCCACAATAAAAATGAGAAATTATCTCTAAGTTTAAAGGCATATCTTCTAAACCAACTGCACAAACGACAGTTCGACTCACCTGGATCGTGAACGTGCTGTGGTCCACGGAGAACCCTTTGCTGGAGGGGATCTTCTCCACCGTAACCTCCGCTTCGACATCCTCTATGGGGTTCCTAAGCTGCAAAACGGCCGACTTCGAGGTGCCCAGCTTCACAGACCCAAAAGTCACAAACGGTGGCTTCGAGAACTGAATCAGACTCAAAACCGGAACGTCGTTCTCCTTGTTAGCGTCCACTCGCTGCACGGGACTTATCTCCAGAAAGGCCCGTTGCGCTGAAGTTGCCACTTCCGCCATTGTTAACACGATGAAAAAGTACTTAAAAACAAACTACATGTTATGCTACTCTTTTTTGGTAAATAAAACAAACAAAAACAAAAGTCGGTATTGTCATTCGAGTCTTGACACACGCCAGCTAACAGACGTTAAAACGCACTGGCGAGACGGTGTGATTTAAAATTTCACCAACAAAACAATCAGCCAATGACCGAGGAGCAACTCTGTCACCTCGACCAATGAGAAACGGCAATATGTTCACGCTGCAAAGATGCACAACTGGGAACCAATCAGCGCTCGAATACACTTTAAACAGCCACAGTCCACGCCCACATTCAAAGATGGAAAGTCCTAAGAGGGCTCACACTTGTATGTTTTTCAAGGCAACGCAAACGAAGCATGGTTTTCCCCCCATTTGTTTTGGATAACTTTCTACCAAGACGAATGCCGCTGTAAGAATTAATGCGTGTGTTTGAATCCCTACATTTTTTTCTGGAGACCACAGTGTACAAAAGGTTTCTCTTCCTAATCAAAATTTTGATTGTGTGACACGTGTTACGGTCCCACAATCTTGGTCTCAATTCGAATGTTGCCTCTTATCAGCCCAATTTATCTATTTAAGAGGCGTATTAAATAAGTCTTACTTCATCTCCAAGTCTGATTTAAACAAAATTCAGTGAACAGTTTTTCTCTGTTCGCGTACCTGTACATCCAGCTGGGTAGCTCGCCGTGATCGTATAGTGGTTAGTACTCTGCGTTGTGGCCGCAGCAACCCCGGTTCGAATCCGGGTCACGGCAAGAACAGCAGGTGTTCCTTTTTATGAGAGAAGATCAACAAATATGAGAGAATATTAGAATCACATGTTCATATTTCCACTTGAAGTTCAACCTTCGGCATGAAAATTTGCTTCCGTCTAATTCTCAAAGTCAATTATCAAATGTATAAATGAGGCATTCATGCTGCAATTTTAGTAAAATGGGATAAACATTACCTGTATTGTCCCACAAATGGGGACATTCACGTCCTAACAGCAAAGTGGCACATTAATTTAATCAAGTAGATTGACAAACAGGTAAAAACTAAAGGTAAAAACTAAAAATAATAAGATGAGACTGTTAAAAGCAGATAAGGCAAAATTATAACAAAATAAATAAAAAAGTACTGCTGTTATTAAGAATCAAGAAGTTTTCAAGAATCAATCAAGAAGACTTTATTGTCAGCATGTTACAGTGATGAAATTATCTTTGAGCCAAACCAGACCAGGTTAGGATATACAGAAAAAAAGTATTAAGTAAGTAACATAACACTTATGCACAGCAGAATTTGTATTTACGGGTTTTCTTTCATATTACAGCATGCAAAATATTAAAAAAAGTAAGAAAAAAGTTTGTATCAGAGTTTGATTGCTCTAATATTAGTCCTATAGCGAGTGATATGAGCCCTGTTAAATAGATTAGTCCACCTTCATGAATCACAAGTAATGATGCAGTTAGGTAGTTTTTGTCCGGTGATTTTGAAACTTCATTTACAGAAATGCACCGTTTGATATTTCTGAGAAAGTGTGTTCAAATAGGCAATAACAGTAGTGTGATTGTAACATACGATGGACATATTAACATATATAACATATGATGGATTGTTACATGTGATAGTAACACATGATGGACACTTTTTCATTTGGGGGCGATCACTGAAGATATATCTGGCCCTTCTTATGATTGTGGGATGCCTTCTGCAGGATCTAGACTCAATTAATGCAGAATGAGTCCAAAGAAGGGCCAGACGCATCTCCACTGATCCCACCCACCCAGGCAATGCGATGTTTGCCTCTCTCCGATCAGCTAAATGCTTCAGAAGCCTCAAAGCCAAAACAAATAAACTCAGGAACAGCTTCTTCCCAAGAGCTGTGAGGGCAATCGCCCCCTGATGCTCGACTGCAGTCCAACGCTTTAAAACCACCCCACTGTTACCAGCCCATCATATGTTTAAATCACCTTAATGTTATTGCCTACTTGCACACTATCGTCTCTGAATATCTAAATGCACATCGCTGTAAACAAAGCTTCAAATCATCATTGTTCAATTAGCACCCTACTACCTCATTATCTGTTATCTGTGACTCTCCTGAACTCTAAAAAAATGTTTAACCCTTGTTCATTGCCTGTTTATTTGTTAGTTTTTGCCTTCTTTCTGTGTAATGGGAACTGCAATGTGAACCGGCGGAACCTAAAGAGTAATTTTGCCGCGGTAACATGTGGTGACAAATTAAATCTTCTTGATTCTTGATTCTGTCCTCACCACCCGTGCTTGATTCTTCCTGTCCTGTGCCATGCAGCTTCCACAACACACTGTCAGGCTGAGGCTAGATGACTAAAGGAAGCCCCTCATCATGGGGGTGCCCCAGCTTTTTCCTCTTTGAATACATATTTTTCTTTATGTCTTTTGTTTATTGAGTAAAACATGTTTTGGGGGGCATTTAATCCTAAATAAACCATTTTAATTTCTTACGATAAATACAAATTTCACAATAATAATGACAGGGTGAACAGTATTTTCAAAAAAGTTGAACATTTAATGGGTTCTCTTATTCATACTCTAATCAAAACCTCAGGTTTTTATCAGGGACCAAAGAGGGGAAGAAACACACAAACCAAAAAGTTTTTACTGTGCTGATTGCATTGATTGTCTTGTGGCCAATCTCGCGTTTTGCAGCCCCCAACATTCTTTTGTGTCTCTCTTTAAACAATTTCCCCCTGTTCCTCTTCAGTGAATGCCCCACCAAGCAAATGTAAATGAGTTGGATGCTTTCAGTGACACCACAGCAGCGCCTTGCCTGAAGGAGTCCTGAAAGAGAATAGTGGCTAAACCATCATTTCTGATTCTATGAATTTAAATTAAACAAAGAATTTAATTCTAGTATGTTTTAGGGAGAAGCAAACAACTAAATAAGGGCTTAACCTCATGAGTTACCCTTCAAAGTAGTCTGGCAAATGCATCAAGCTAACACATGGTCCATGTACAAAATACAGACGCCAACAAAACCGATGTATCTAACAATAAACTAATGAAACAACAACAGTCAGAAGGGATCATTTAGGAGTATTTATTGGGCTATAGACGGTATTAGTTATTTTGTAGTAAATTGCAGCAGGTAGGACTACTATTTGCAGGCGTATGTAGCAAATGTTGATATTTTTAATGTGCAACATACTAAAGAATATTGAGTTTATTCAATTCAGGTTATTTACTTAGCGCCAAATCACAATGCATGTCGTCTCAATACACTTTACAAAGACAATTAAATCAAATTAAACAGAAGGATTGGACAACATGAACTTTTTAAAGATGTCTTCCTAAAGTTAACTCAAGAGATATGGAGGAAACAAAAGTACTACCACTGCAGAATAAAATGCAACTTATTCAATTTAATTACTGCCAATAGATAGAAAATGTTAAAACAGAAAAGCAGGGATATATGTTTATTTTTTAGTCATTTCTCTTTTTTTTTGGAAATTTCCTCACTTCTTTATTAGATTTTGTGTGTTGTTTTTTTTTCCTTTTACTGTCCTCTGCAGTCAACTGCATGTCACGTGATCCCAGTGCCGTCCAATCAGCTGCCAGAAGCGGCGACTGCAGCAGACTGCATGTCACGTGCTCTCGGTGCCGTCCAATCAGCTGCCAGGAGTGGACGGCTCGTAATTTTGAACAGACGGGGAGCAGCCAGCCACCCAGTAGCTGCTCCGGCTAGCTAGTTAGCTGGTAGCAAAACATCGGCAAATGTTTTACTAAAGAATGGACATTACGCCGTTTCTGTACTCCAGATAAGGTGGAAATCTCCCCGCGGTGTCATTATTAAACATGAACACTCATATTGTTACTCCTGGACCCTATCGAGCTACGAAATTGGTGAGTATTGTTGCTTGGCGACAGAAGGAGACCTTCCTTGCTAAGTTTTTCACCAACGGAAACGTTTCGGATGGTGTGAAATTGTCTCTCTATGAAACAAATAAACAGTTAAATTTTCTCCCTTGATAAACGTTTTCTGAATACAAATAGAATCGAAAACGACGCTTGTTTCTTTTACTTGTTCACTAAAACGTTCGTAACTTTTCTGTGAGACTCAAAGCAGATATTCAGGATTAAAATCACGTTTCGCCTACTGAATGCTCGCAACCTTTGCTAATATTGCACTTTTTTATTTGTTGTAGTTGTTTGGCAATGTTTAAAAAAGCTTGCTATATTTTTTCATCATAAAGTAAAAAAATATCGGTTTAAAGCAACAATCCTAGATTTAAACCAGTTGTACAACCATTGTTTATGGAGTGCTAACAAACATTAGCAATGGCGATCAGCATGGTATTATGATCCGATTAAAAGTTTTAAAGGTGGAGAAAAATCACGGAGGAAAGTAACAGACAAGTAAGAACAGGGATGTGTTGGTATGTGTGTTTGTTTATTATTGGAAAATGTTGACTTCCATGGCTGAAAGTATATATTTTCACATTTCCTAGAACATTTTTCAAAGCAAAGTCAGTAAGTCAGCTTTGAAGTGTGTTACCAAAATGATTTTGTGATTTAAATTTTTTTTAAGGCATTGGTGAAATGGTAGTTAATCAGTCGGCAGTAATAAAATGGCATTTCTAGGTTACACTCCTTAATTCAGTTAATTCTCCTACCCAAGATCGGGTGGCAGGGGCAGCAGGTCCAGGAGAGAAACCCAGACCCAGCGCCATCCTCCATTCTGGGGGATCCAAAGGGGTTCCCCGGCCAGAATGGAGGGAACCCCGTTTTAAAGTCCCTCTAGGGAGTTCTGGGTCTTGCCCTGGGTCTCCTCCCAGTGGGACGTGCCTGGAAGACCCGCAAAGGGAGGCAACTAGGGGCCTATCTGATTAATCGATTTATTTATTTTTCTTCCTCCTTTTTGTTTCATAAAAACAAATTATTTAAACAAATTTACTTTTATGTCAAGCATTTTGTTTGGGAGTTGACTTAAATTCAAAGTGCAACTAAATCCAAGCTGTGAAACATGCATGTAAAACAATGTGGCGACCCTGCTGTAATGAAAATATAGCAAAATGTTTGCTGCTAGTCATATTACACAATGAGCTGAGGACAGATTTCACTTCACCTATGTAACTTCAAACTAACTAAAAAGTAAAGCCTCGTATTATGGTAAAAAGGGTTCCTCCTAGTCTATACAATATATTTTCCTAAACATATATTCAACATTACTGCTGTTCTGTTTATGGAAGTCCAATGCGACCATCGGTAAAAATAAAATTCAGATTTTCCAAAAATTAAATATTAATAAATAGCAAAATGTCATTGATGAAATCAAAGTGTTTTTTTTTTTTTTCTCCCGACCCTACCCTCTAACTTCTGGAAGGCACTCATTTTGGCTGCTTGTATCCAGGATCGTGTTCTTTAGTTCACAAGCCGTTTTACCATAAACGAGGATCGGAATGTAGACGGAACAGTAAATCCAGAGATTTTCTCTTTTGAGAACCTCTTTCATCACCGCAACAGAGCGGAGTAGCGCTCGGATTGCTGCAGATGGAGCCCCAACCCGTCTGTCCATCTCTTGCTCCTTCCTACAGTCACTAGTAAACAAAAAACTTAAACTCCTCCTCATGAGGCAGAGACTGACCCCAATTCAGTCATACTGACAGATTGGTTTAAAAACTCTATATTCTGTTAACTAGGGATAAAAAATAGAAGTTTCAGCAACCGTAAAACAAGAATGTAAAAGGTCTCACTTTAAAAGATGCTAAAGTAAATATTGGCACAGTTTAATTTAAAACAATATGAAAACAATAAATACTTTAAAGTCGTTCTATTGAAATACTCAAGAATGTGCTGCAGTGACTAATTTTCTTTGCTTTTCTGTAGCGTTCTGCATTTATTCCACATTTCTGCTCACGCCTGTGTGTCAGAAGTTATCATACCTGTAATAATTGTTACATTTGAGTATTTTTGCAACAGTGGAGAGAATTGTTTTTGCTTTCCTGTTTGAACTGAAGGTAGCCCAGTCCTGTGGTACATTTATAGTTTTAAAACCTTGTTTACTGAGGAAATTCTCTCTGAGAAACATTCTTGGATCGGTAATTTCACGACACCTCGGCTGCAGGGAGAAGCTGGAGATATTTGCTGCCTGCCGTCATGCCAGTTTGGTTTAAACCTCACGATACACAGGAACCAAAACATCCTGTTATTTCTTTGCCTTATTTGGGGTTTATGGCGAAGCTGTAGCTGCAATTAGCCTCTGTCGGTTTTAGTCATACGCTCTTCTGTGAAGCGTCCACACAAACCCAGCGGTCTCGTTTTGTACCGTGTCTCAGCGTCCTGATGTCCGTCTTTGTCCTCTTTCAGTGGAATGAGGTGACGCGCTTGTTCCGGGCCGGCATGCCTCTCCGGAAGCACCGGCAGAACTTCAGGCACCACGCCTCCTGCTTCACCGCCTCCGCCGCCGTGGACTGGCTGCACCAGCTGCTCCAGAGCAACAGCAACTTCGGCCCCGACGTCACCAGGCAGCAAACGGTTCAGCTCCTGAAGAAGTTCCTGAAGAACCACGTGATCGAAGACGTGAAGGGCCGCTGGGGAACCGAGGATCTGGAGGACAACCAAGTTCTGTACAGGTTTGTTTTTGGAGAAACTCTTTCAGTTGTCCGCTCAGTGCTTCTCTAAATGTAGAAATTCAACCTAACTTTAGTCAAAGTTAAGTTGTTTGTGTGAATTTCCAGATTCCCGTCCACGTCACCCCTGAAACCCATCCCCTGTCCGGCTCCAGCACAAGGCTCCAGGACCATAAGGAAAAGGCCGTCGCTTAGGGACCGGGAAGGTTTCTTCAAGTTTAGAAACCTCAAGAAGCAGGACAAGGAGCCCACGGTTAGAAGGACCCGCCGGGGTTTTTATGTATATCGCTTAAATGTGAAAAATAACGCCAGCCTGGGTCGAACACAGCCTGAAACGGCTCAGCTACGTTTTTACCGATAGAGTGAGCAGAAACGACTCGGTGGATTATGTTCCTACGTGTTTTCAGGAGAACGTAGATCCTGCCGGCCAAACTCCACGAGACGAAGCGAGTGAGCCGACGGAGGAGCAGCAGCCACAGAGACGAGAGCTGACCGCGGAGGACGAAGAGGAGATCTGGAGAGACGTCACGCTGACGCAGTAAAGACACACAGACCTGCACCTGGTCGTCACACGGCCCCTTTAATGTCACGCTACTTCCCCCTCAATCCAAATCGGTCTAAAACTGTGAAGGTTTAAGGAAAGCTCTAACGTCTCCAGGTCAAAGTTTGTTTCTGTTTTTTGCCGCCTCAGCCTGCAGAGAATCCTGGACGTCGCGTCTCTCCACGAGGTTCTGGACCAGCGCTGCATAAATCCCCAGAACATCATCCATAACATGACCAAAGTCAACAAACATGGAGTGGTGACTCTGGATGACAAGAGCAGTAAGTGCTGAACTGTATCCAGTCGAGACCGAAATTATTCACACCCCAGGCAAATGTTGCTCCAAAGCAGGAGTCGCCAACCTTCTTGAAACTGAGAGCCACTGGTGCTGTCATAGAAAGGCCTTGCAACCTCAAGGAATTGCTCATTACTAAAGATAAATACCTGGAAACATGTAAAAGCTGGCCAGAAATTACAAGAAGGGTTCGATAATGGCATTAAGGGTTTATCTATTTATTCTTGAGAAGGGTATTGGTAATTTCAACCTCTTATTTTGTATAAAACATAAATGAAAACCCTAAAATGTGTCCACAATTGTACATATTTCTGCTTCTCATGAGACAGGCCGCTTAAATAAAGGGGTCAGTTGAAATCAACATAAATCCACATGGAGAGAAACTTTTAGGTTTAAAGAAAATCATTTTTAATCCTAATCTGCCTGAGATATAGATGATTTTGGCCTTAACTGTACAGTAAAAGCTTTCACATATTCTGCATTCGTGAAAGGAAAAAGTAAACTTTTATCTGAATAAACTGGACTGAATAGACCAAATATTTATCTAATTATCTCTGAAGCACCAACCAAAGTTGGATACTTTTCAGCCAAATGCTCACCTGTGATCAGTCTAACCTGTCGGTCTTTCCAGGTGACCTTCCTCACTGGGTGTTGTCTGCCATGAAGAGCCTGGCGAACTGTAAGTAGCAGCCGACCAATCAGCACTTCACACGTCATAACGAGCCAATTATCAAACCGGGCCTTTTAACAACCCGCTTCAGGCCACATGACTGGTGATCAGTGAGAAATATCTAAAATTAAACTTTCATTAAGTTGTTAACTCTACATACACACTGCAAAAAAGGAGCTTAAAGTAAGTAGAATTTTCTTGAAATTAGTGCATTTGTCCTTGAATTGAGTTGCAAGTTTAAATGATGTCCCAATGGAATAAGATTCTTTTCACTTAAAATAGGAACAACTCATCTCCATCATCTTATTTTAAGTGCAGTAAATCTTATTATCTTATCTTTAGGGGTCAAAATACTCATTCCACTGGCAGATAATTTTATTTAGTTGGTCAAATCAGGGACAAATACATTCATGTCAAGAAAATTTGACTGACTTTTAGTTCCCTTTTTACAGTGCAAATCCAAACGTGCTTTTATTTTGAAGGCCACTGCTGTTTGGCTGTTGAGTAGCTGGTTAGGATGCTGCTGTTGCTCCAGTGTTTGTTGATCCTGTAAGAAAATGCAGAATGAGGTTTTATTTAACAACACACTGACTGATAAGTGAGGGTAGAACAATATATCGTCATCGTTTTCCAAACTGTCCTTTACAATATTATTAGCGTAATATTTGTTGGATAAATATGTTGCAAGTGTAGAAGATCTTTAGCCGGTTGGATGGAGCCCAGACAGTGATGATGCTAAAGGACAGTGTTTGGTTGAAGCAGTAACTTAATGCTAATTTCTTTATCATTCAGTTTTATTTACTTTAAAAGATGAGTTTAAAAGAATGCGAGAGGAGGGTTTTTTTTTGCTGATTATTTAAAAAGAAAAATAAAGCAAAACTAAAACCCTGCACCGCAAAAAAGGGAAGTAAAATTAGTAAAATGTTCTTGAAATTAGTGTTTTTGTCCTTGATTTGAGGAGGCAAGTTTAATGATCTGCCAATGAAATAAGATTTTCACACTTAAAATAAGAACAACTCATCTCTCATCTTTTTTCAGTTGCATTTTATCTAATTATCTTATTTTAGGGGGTCAAAATACTTATTCCACCGGCAGATAATGTTGTTTAGCTGCTCATTATGAGGACAAATACAGTAATTTCAAGAAAGTTGTGCTTTTAGTTCCCTTTTTGCAGCGTATCAGTAGCACCTGGTGGTCTCTGTTCTAATATTTAGGTCAGGTGAAGGTGTAATAATGTGATTTAAATCTCTAACAGCAGCCGCTGACGGGTTCCTTTTCACCCCCAGGGCCAAAGTATGACAGCGACCAGCCGTCCTACCCCGGCTTTGAGAGAGACGTCTTCAAAACGGTGTCCGATTACTTCTACAGCCTTCCACAGCCGCTGCTGACGTACGAACTGTACGAACTGTTCATCAACGTGCTGGGTAGGTGTCCTTTAGCTCTGCCGCTGTCGCTGCACTGCAAAAAGGGAACTAAAAGTAAGTAACATTTTCTAGAAATTAGTCTATTTTTCATTGATTTGAGCAGCTAAATAAGACCATTTGCCAATGGGATTAGTAGTTCTACCCCTAAAATAAGATATTTAGCTATTCTGCACTTGAAATAAGATGATGGAGATGAATTGTTCCTACTTTAAGTGCAAAACTCTTATTCCATTGGCAAATAATCTTATTTACCTGCTAAAATCAAGAAAAAAAATGCACTAATTTCAAGAATAATTTACTTAATTTTAGTTGCGTTTTTGCAGTGTGAGCCGTGCTGCTGGTGTCCCGCCTGTCAGGACTGCAGCTCGTCTAACAGCTCCACTCCTAACAGAGGTTCTGGTTGTCCTCCGCCTGCTCTTTGTTTTCTGTGTCGTCTGTGACCGGCTGACGTTTGTTTGTACGGTAACAGTCTGAATTAACCGAACCCCTCTCCTCCCCCCCCCTCCTTCACTCTCTGCTTGCACTGACCCTGTACCCGGGCTGCTCCGCTCTCCGCCTGCCTCCCTCCCTCCTCCTGTCTGCATCTGCTTTCAGTGTTTAGCGGCTATGTCAGGGCGCCCGGTGCGCCGCGGCGTGGAAAGCGCAAGAGCTCGGACCCCCCCTGCGTGCCGCCGCCGGCCAAGTCGTCGTTCCGCTCCACAGAGTGCCTCCTGCTGTCGCTGCTGCGGCAGGGCTCCTGCGACGAGGCGGAGTCGCCCATGGGAGACGTCCTCGGCAGGAAGCTTCAGACGCGCCTGGAGGCGGCGAAGGAAGGCGGAGACGGCTCCCAGAGCGCCGTCATCTCGGCGAAGACGCGCGGCAGAAGCTGCTCCCTGGAGACGGTCCTGGACCGCTCGCCTTCTCTCCGCCGGCGGCAGCTGTTTCTGTCCAGGGAGAGCCTGCCGTCCAGGCAGAGCATGCCGTCCGGGGAGAGCATGCCGTCCGGGGAGAGCATGCCGTCCGGGGAGAGCCTGCCGTCCGGGGAGAGCATGCCGTCCAGGGAGAGCCTGCCGTCCGGGGAGAGCCTGCCGTCCGGGGAGAGCCTGCCGTCCAGGGAGAGCATGCCGTCCAGGGAGAGCCTGCCGTCCGGGGAGAGCCTGCCGTCCAGGGAGAGCCTGCCGTCCGGCTCCGGCTGCAGCGACCCGCAGCAGCAAAGCTCCGCTTCCTCCGCTCAGGAGAGCTGCTTAAACTCCACGTTTGCGTTCAAAGCGGAGCAGCTTATTGGTGGAAACGCTCCGGGACATACGGCGCCCGCTTTGCGGCCTCGCCGTGCGGGCAGCTGTCTGGACGTCGTCAGAGAGGCCAGAGAAGAGAGCAAGTGGTGCGGTCGCGCCGCCAGCTGCCTGGATGTGAACGCTCCATCCCTGCCCCATCACTCCTCCTCTTCGTCCCATCATCCTCGCCCTCTTTCGTCCGGCGTCGCCCGGGCACCCGGCAGGCCCGACCCCGCCTCCACGACCTCTAACCTTTGGGCGTTCCCTGCGCCCGCTGTCGTCCGGCGCTGCTTCAGCTCTCTGGATGTGTCCGAGCCGCCTCGGCGCCTTTCCCGGCTCAAGCTGCCTGTCTGTGTGGCCGCCAGCACCTTCCAGCTCCCCCAACCCAAAGCCGAGCACAGTAAGCCCTCCTGCCGCCTACCTGTCTGTGTGTCCACGCCGTGTCTGACCCCTAACCTCTACTAACGTCCTCACAAACACCACCCTGGGTCTGCGTGTGTTTCCTCAGCTCGCGGTCATGTTAAGGTCTCTGTTTGAGCGCAGTGCATTGTGGGTACTTGTGCTTTAAGGTTTGTTTTCCATGAAACGCTACAGCGGGATGTTTGAGGAGCTGCGAGGATTCGTAAGTTTCTGATTTGGTCAGAGTGACCGACCTCGTTAAGAACCGCCGTATTACTTTATGACATTTCTATCTTAGCATAAAATTATTCATAAACATGTCAGATTAAATTTAAATTGGCTTCTGTTCAACCAAGAAGTTTGTTAAAGGAGTATAATATTGAAATAAATACTTTATCTGTTTTCTATTTGCGTTTTACATTAGATATATTGCGTCAAATATTTTTACCCTTCTTAAATCATCAATTATTAATCCTTATTAATATTACAGTCATCAAACCCATGTATAATTGACCAGACGCCGCCTGTCAATCAGTCTTTGAGGCTCGGCAGTAACCGACCAATCAGCCGTCGCCATTTGTCCCAAAATGAAGCGCTCCTTACCTGCAGCAGCTTCTCCCTCTTAACCTCCGACAAGAAGATCCCAGGATGTTGCATTATGAAGGCAACGTGGTCAGAGTGATTTAGTTAAAAAAAATATTGGTAAAATGATTAAATGTTTAATTTAGTCAGAGGGCGTTTATTCCTCTCCTGAAAGCTAAAAGGAGTCTATTAAAATGTAAAAGCAGCTGAACACAGCAGTGATGGTCGGTATGAAGGTAACTCAGTTCTACTTCATAAACGCTGTTTGTTTAATGGTTAAATTAAAGGCTGATGATCCACCCTGGCTCTGCGGTGTTTTGGATATCTGAACGTTTTCTGTCGTCAGCTACGATCAGTCACCAGGACTCGGGTTTTGCACGAAGCGTTTAATGAGAAAAGTAAAATTAACACTCCTGATACAGAATTTAACCGTAAATACTTTACCTTGGAAGCTCGATGGCAGCATGAAAACATCTCAATCAAGTTATATGGTTTAACTTTGGTATAAGTTTGCTATTTTAACTTGGGCTTTAACATCCATTTGCCTTGAAATAACTTTGTCAACCTTTTTTTTTTTTTTTTTTTTTTTTTTTTTTTTTTTGCCTTAATCTTAGTAGATAAGGTAAAACCGCCACTTTTTAACGCTGTGAGCTTCACCATCACCACCATTACAGCGTCTTTGTTTGTCGGGGGTTATACTAGGGCTGGGCGATATGGATTAAAAAATAAATCTCAGATTTTATCATACCAAATCTGATTAATCGATTTTTTTTTTCCTCCTTTTTGTTTCATAAAAAGAAATTAAAGAAATTATTTTAAAACCTTGCTTTTTATGTCAAGCATTTCGTCAGGGAGTTGACCTGAATTCAAAGTGCAACTAAAAACAAGCTGTGAAAATGCTTGTAAAACAAGATGGCAGCCATGCCATTATAAACAATGAAAATATAACAAAACATTTGCTGCTAGTGGTATTACACATTGAGCTAAGAACAGGCTTCACTGCACTTGTGAACTTCAAACTAAGTTAAAAAAAGTAAATAAGTAAATGAAGTACCTCGTATTATGGTAAAAAAAGTTTCCACTTAACAATATTTTGACAATAATTTTGCCTAAACATATATTCAGCATCACATGCTGTTCTCTTCATGGAAACCCAATGAGTGTATTGGCAAAATGAAATCCAGATTTTCCAAAAATGAATTGTAAATTCGAATTAATCGAATATAAATCGATTTATCGCCCAGCCCTAGGTTATACTTAGGTATACTTCAGCGCAGCCGGAGCGATCTCACAGTTTTCTTCACGTCTATTACTCTGAAACACAGACATTTGCTGTAAAATCCTGTTTAAAGACCTGAACCCCCCCCCCCCCCCCCCCCCCCCACAGCGTTAGAGACCATCCGGTTCAACCTTAGATTCTCAAATCTGACCCAACTGACTCCATCATTGCTGATTAATCTCATCCATCTATTCATTTATCCGGTTAGTTATCGTAGCAGTTGTCATGAATAGATGTGGTTTTTGTTGGTTTTTGTTTTTTTCCTCATAACTTTGACCACAGAGTCGCCTCCACAGGCGTCCCGTCACTGACCCGGCTTCTGTGCACGCAGGTGTCCTCCGGCCTCAGTGCGAGCGCGTGGCCGTCGAGGCGCTGCAGCTCTGCACCCTGCTCCTCCCCCCCGCGTCCCGCAGGAAGCTGCAGCTCCTCATGAGGATGATGTCCCGCATCAGCCAGAACGTGGACATGCCTGCCCTGCACCCGGCCATCGGCACCCGGACCCTGGTGAGCTGTCTCTGGCATCCTCCGCCCTCCTGCTGGTGACAAGACAGAATCAAGAGATGTCTCGTCACATCAGTGCAGTTTGTCTTTTAAAGCCAGTCGTTAATTTTCTTCCTCTTCTCGTGATCTGATGGACCGCGCCGTCACAAGAGAAGAACAGAACAGGGCTTTTTTATTAATCACGCATAAAGAAATCAGGCCTTTATAGACGAGGAGAAAGGAGTATAGCTGGTGGTACATGAGGTATATAGCCACTAGGGCTGTGCATAAAAATCGATACAAAGATTCATATCAATGTTGTAAAAACTATTTAATATCGATATTCTGACTTTCAATGTTGATATACCTCCCAACCCCTAGGGGGCGTTATTACAGCGCGCCATTACTGTTCACAGCGAGGAAGAGGAAGTGAGACGAATTTGCAGAACGGCCGACAGGATTTTAGAAACGCCTTCGTCCCTAAAATCAGACGTTTGGGATTTGATTTGACTCCAATATAAATATTTATTACTTTCAAATTAATGCTGAAAGTGATTCAGTCAACAAAACCAGGCAAATATTATGTTTATGTTCAATTTGTTGAACACTGATATATTAACAGGAAAATAAAGTGCATTTGGTTCAAAGCATTTAACGTATCACAGAAACCAGAAATGTGTCCAAACGTCTGATTTTAGGGACGAAAGAGCTTCTAAAATCCACTGAGCTATATAATACACTGGAGTGCTATTAGAACAAGTTGCTTTGAAGCCACCAGCCGCCATATTGGTACTCCCTATTTTCCTCCAGTAACTAGGGAATATGTGCGCTACAGCATCGAAAAACGAGGATTTTCTCATGTTCAGGGGGGGCTTAAGACTTTTAAAATGTCAAATGCCATATACTTTTATGTTATGTACTAAAACTATCAAGTACTGTGAAAGTCATGTGCTGAAATATTTTGCATTTTATTCATTTATTTATATATATATATAATTTTTATTTATTTTTTTATGAATAACATGAAAATATTTCAGCACATAATTTCCTAGTAGTTTATAGTGTTAATACATCCACTGACTGTAGAATTACCTGTGAAACGTTTTCACACAGCCAGAAAACTGCTTGTTGTTGCGACCAAATCCTGTGGGATTCTGTGAGAGTAGGGAGTAGCAAGATGGCGGCCAGTGACTTCAGTTTTTCAGGCAAATCAGCACTCCAGTGAATAATATAGCTCAGTGCTAAATTCCCGTCGGCCGTTCTGCTAATTCGTCTCACTGCTTTTCCTAGTTGTGAACAGTAATGGCGCGCTGCGATAACGCCCCCTAGGGGTTGGGAGGTATATTGATATTGAAAGTCAATGCACAGCCCTAATTATTGTACAAGAAAACAATTGTTTTCTTTAAAAGATTTGTATAGGGGCAGGACCACGTGCTGCTGGAAAGCACATAAAGTTTTATAATGGCCTAGTCAAAGTCCAACCCTAAATCCAAGAACAATGAGCAGAAATGTCTCTCTAATTCTGCAAAAGTGTGTAGAAATATCCTCTTCAGCATGTTGACTTATTCTCTGCTGCGTTGGTTCATCAGAAAACAACAATGTCGGGGATTTTAATGTTCTATAATGTCCTTACTGCTTGTTTTTTGTAGATGGTTCACACGTTTTCAGGCTGTGTCCTGAGCAGCGCTGAGGAGTGTGACCTGGATGAGCTGCTGGCGACCCGACTGCTGTCATTTCTGATGGACCATCAGCAAAGCATCCTGTCAGTCCCAGACTACCTGCTCACCGCCATCAGGGACCACATACAATACCTGCGCTCCATACAGGTACGCATATATATATTAGGGGTGTCAACAATAATTCACGATTCAGCGATTCATTGCAATGCGAGGCATGCACAATTCAGCATGGATGCGGCAACGTGCCATAATCGATTATGTCACTGTTTATTTTCTGGCCTCAAATGGACAAGTTGTGAAGTTTCAATTACTTCCGGGGGCATAACAACAACAATCAAGATAGCTAAAAAAACAAACCTCTTATGGTCACTGCTGGAAAAAGTTGGCTGCTATTGCTCTATTTAATTTTAATTTAGGTTGTAAAGCAGAGAGTATGCCATATCCAGTATCCCTGTACCAATTTTATTTTATTTAACATTGACATTTATGTATATATTAGGGCTGGGCAAGTTAACGCGTTAATTTCGCGTTAACTCATTAGACTATTAACGGCGATATTTTCTTTAACGCGCATTAACGCATGTTGCTCACATGCTTTTATTTTGTGAAGGTCTGTTGCTGCGGTGTAGGGGTTTGAATCAGAACAGTAGGTGGCGATAATGCGCCAATAACCTCGCTGTCAGCCAAACCTCTGATTCAGAGAAAGAAAGGTGCTGGCCGGAAAAAAACACAGCTGACATGCTGAAGGCGGTGTTTCCCGCAGGTACCGCGAGCGAGCTTAGGCGAGGCGAGGCGGTGAGTTGGCGGCCGGAACAAGTTTTGTGCGGAGCGGAGCGGGGGGGGTCTGCATCGACGCCGTCGGTGAAGTCGCTTCTCGTTTCAAAGTATCCATGTGTTTTTGCCTGTTTTTCCCTGCCATTCACTATATGCACGCGAGAAAGCAACAACAAAAAACCGCGTGTCAATGTCAAATAAACGCAAGCAACGCAAGCATATCGAGTTAGCAAGCATTTCAGTTTAAAGTTCTTCCAGCATGGAATATTACAGAAACAAGTTAGTTGTAACCACTGCCAAGTTAAACTTTGGTATTGAACATAAAATGGTAATGCTGCTCCCTGCTGTTACCTCAGAAATTGCCTGTTTTTGGTAGATATTTTCCCCATAAAGAGAATTCCCTGTCAGTGGCAATAAGCTTTAATTTATTATTATTGCTATTTTTTGTTTTACATGTTTAAGTTGAGCTTTACAGTAAATATGTGTTACTGATAAGTGCTACAAATGTTACAACACTTTTGTTCATATGGCAGCAGAACATTAAAATAAAAGTGCTCTTTACACTACTTTTGAATTCATTCTTGCAGTTTGTAAATACAATGTGATTAATCAGGGCGATTAATCGCGATTAAATATTTTAACCGTTGCCCAGCCCTAATAAATAAATAAATATATATATATATATATATATATATATATATATATATATATATATATATATATATATATATATATTATTTTATTTTTTATTTTTTTTTATTTTATTTTTTTTACCCCCCTTTGGTTTAAATTGTCCTGACTGCAGGTCCCTGTCGACTCCGGTCCAAACGCTGGCCGCAGTGACCCAGTTTGTGTTCCTATGCCGGTTTATGCGTTCTGCAAACAAATAAGCGGCGCTGAGTTTGAGCAGCAGAAAGCAGAGGCCTCCCAGAAGGCCATGGAGGAGCTGCTGGAGATCCTGCTGACGGACCAGAACATCAACGAGAAGGACCGCCGCAAGAAACTCAAGCAGGTGAGAGACGCCCGTTTGCCCGGAGCAGCTGAACCAAAACGGGTCTGATGACCAGAACCCAAGACGGTTCTGCTCTCCTCTGAGCTCTGGGTTCGGTCCAAAGAGGAAAACACCCGACTGGTCGAGGTTTCTCTGAGTTTAATTTCCAACGCTGACTCTGTAGTTTCAGCTTTTGTGTCGGCAGCAGCTTTTAAAACTTGCTAACTTTAGCTTGGAGCCGGAATTCTGCAGGATTTTAACCTCAAAACAACAAATACTGTGAAAATGAGTCTCAGAAAGTAATTAATTACATACAGAGTGAAATATTTCAAGCCTTTGTCTCTCACTTTGATGATTATGGCTAAGATCATGAAAACCCAAAATTCAAATGTTTCAGAAAACTTTAATATTGTGGGAAAAGTACAAAATAACCACATAAATAAAAAATCCAGTATAAAGTCACATGTAAGCCGAAGGTTTCAAAACATGCACACACTGAAAAAAACAAAAGTCTACAGACGTGTCCGGAGCATCAATATTAAGGCTGTGCATAAAAATCGATACAAAGATTAATATTGATGTTTTTAAAAACGATTTAATATCAATATTCTGGCTTTCAATATCGATATACCTCCCAACCCCTAGGGGGCGTTGTTACAGCGCGCCATTACTGTTCACAGCGAGGAAGTGAGACGAATTAGCAGAATGGCCGACAGGATTTTAGAAACGCCTTCGTCCCTAAAATCAGACGTTTGGACACATTTTTGGTTTCTGTGATACGTTAAATGCTTTGAACCAAATGCACTTTATTTTCCTGTTAAAATATCAGTGTTCAATAAATTGAACAAAAAATATAATATTTGGCTGGTTTTGTTAAGTGAATGACTTTGAGCATTTATTTGAAAGTAATAAATAATCGATATTGGAGTCAAATCAAATCAAGCTGAGGTTTATGGAGAATCACTTCGGCTTTTTCGACTTTGAGGCCCAATTTTTATAGTACAAAGTGGCCCGGGGCCCATTAAAAATTAACACTCTACAGTTTGATTTGTATTCAATAATAAAGCAAATCCACTTATTGTATAGCAAGCAAAAAAAATTGTCTAATAAAATGACATGATAAAAGGGGATCATCTCAAAAACTTTTATTAAACGTTTACATACACCTGCACACATACATCAAGACACCAAGAAAAAATAAGAAAAAATGTCAAGGATCAATTCAGGCTTTTTAATCATAATAAAAAAAGACCAATAGTAGGATTTTTACTTTAAATTAATAAAATAAATGATCTATCTATCTATCTATCTATCTATCTATCTATCTATCTATCTATCTATCTATCTATCTATCTATCTATCTATCTATCTATCTATCTATCTATCTATCTATCTATCTATCTATCATGAAATCAATAAAAAGGGGTGATAAAATAAATGCATTCAAATAATATAAATCCATAAATATAAATAAACTAAATGAAATTAAAGTGCAAATGAAACTATAGCCTTATAATCTGCAAAGCCATTGTAAAATTGCTTCAGCAGTCTCCATTTTTGCATGGCAGAACCAGAAGAATCAATTTTGCTGCGAAGTAGACAGTCTAATTCTCTGTGTATTGGCGCTTTTTAAACAACCGAGTGATGCATTACCGCCACCACATGGTCGAAAGCTGCATGCAGTCCCACGGCCCTTGCAGCCCACAGGTGCAAAACTAAAAGATTTTTGCAGCCCACAAGGGGGCGCTGGCGGTCCAACTTTGGGCCGCTGCCCTATGGTTAAGAATCACTGTCCTAAATGACGCCCGGCCATAATCAATAGGTTGTTTTCTGTAACTTACCGTCGTCTCTGCTTCAGTTTCAGAAGCAGTACCCGGACATCTACAGGCGCCGGTTCCCCCCCGCTGCAGCCCAGAGCAAGGCGGACAACAAGCCAAAGATCAAACCCCCGCTGCTGAACATCAGGAGGAACAAAACCTTCAGCATCAGGAGCTGAAGCGCCTCAAACGCCGTCGCCTTCCTCCCATCGCGTTCGCTGCACTGAGGCCGAATCTTCAGCTGGACATTCTGCAGCAACGCGGCTGTTACATTAGAAGTGCAAACGTCCCCGTTATGTCTCGCTTTTATGTGTCGCTGCACGTTAGTTATGTCCTACATAAGCTTCTGTGGGAGAGTTTACACTTCATGGATTACTTTTAAATCTAGTTTAATCTTCTGTTATTTAGATTTCCTTTTGGTATACGTGGCTGTGCAAACGGCATGTAGAGCAAACTTGGGAGTAAAGTCTGCAGGATCATTGCTCAACATGTGAATAATTTATAAGGATGATGGCATTGGGAGAAACTCCATTTGTTTTTAAAGGCTTTGTTTAGGAAAGGTTCGGCTTTAATTTTTAAATGTGACTTCTAAATGTTGGTAAAACCTTTTTCTCTACCTTTTTAATCGTGCCGTTTTTAAAAGCCTTTCGTGTTTTACTGTTTCCAGATTTAACTAATTTAAGAGGAGCGGGTGCTTTTGGTTCCCCAGGCTCTGTTTCTCTAATTATTTCTGCCCTGGTTTCAGGTTAGGAGATGTTTTGCACTACGTTTGAGAAGAAAACTTTTGGTCGCCACAAAGTTAATCTGTTTAAGTTATAAAGACTTTTAATTAAAACTTAATCCAAAATTCTTATTTCAATTGAAAGCGTTGTTTTTGGTGATAAACGGGGAGGACAGGGAAGATGGTCCAAGGGGGTCTCTTGATTTGCTGAAAGTAAAATTTAAATTCCTACAACTTTAAATTTTATACTATTTGCTGACTGGTGCTTTTTAAATTATGTTAAAGGAAGTGAAACTAAATGCTTTTAGACGATCCCTCTTTTTTTTTTTTTTTAAATGTGTATTTGTCCATATGAAGAGTTACGTTTAATACCTCAGTTAAAATGAAGATGTTTACCCAAACTGATGCTTTGTTGCCATCGTTTTTCCTGACATAGGCGTGAAAATGCACCTGCAACTGTTTACTATGCAAAACTGTTGGGAAATAAAATTGTTCTGCTGTCTGACCACTGGCTGTAATGATTGGAGGACGTGACAACAAACCTTCCCATAAGATGCCAACTGCAGAAACTCTGCAGTCATTCCTGCTATTAGCCTCAAGTCCAGTTCACTCAAAATCAGTTTTAACACGTTAATGCGTTTTTATACCGTAACGCCAACGGTTTCCATAATTCCAAGAAAGCTAAGTGTGCGGTAGAGACTGTAGCTGGAATGATTTGGATATTTTAAACCCTTTTCCAGGCTTTAAAAATAACTGCGTGAATGTGGATTAAAAAAGGCATGGAAAGAAATATGAAGAAATTATTGTTGTAGGCGTGAAAGCTCAGGATTAGATGTGAGAGAGTGAAAAAAAAAAAAAAAACTTTCGGCTTTATTGAAATGTAAAATGTATTAATTTATATTCAATTCAATTCTATTTATATAGCACCAATTCATGAAACACGTCATCTCAAGTCTCTTTCCAAAGTCAGACTCCATCAGATCCTCCAGGTTGGTGAGAAAGTTTCCTCTCTAAGGAAACCCAGCAGGTTGCATCAAGTCTCTCCAAGCAGCATTCACTCCTCCTGAAAGAGCGTAGAGCCACAGTGGACAGTCGTCTGCATTGTTGATGGCTTTGCAGCAATCCCTCATACTGAGCATGCATGAAGCGACAGTGGAGAGGAAAACTGGCTATGTTGATGCGTAATACCATGTTTATCTGTATAATAGGCAAAAATAATATTTTGGCATGAAAATAGGTATTTATTTACACATTTGTTTACACATTGTGTAAACATCAGGGTATTATGATTAGTGATTTAGCCATTATTGGCCAGAGTTTAACATTTTATGGCACCAGGATGTTTTCATTTCAATTTCTGAAAAGTGCTTAAAATAAACTATTTATTGTACAAGCATGTTTATTAAGATAAGATAGTCTTTATTGATCTCACAATGGAGAAATTCACTTGTCACATCGGCTCAATAGTCAGGAGAAGGTGCCAAAAGTAGGAAAAGGTGCATCAGTTATATACAGTGTATCTTCCTATATACAGTGGATCAAAAAGAAAATGTGAAAAAAATAAGAATAAAAATACAAAAAAAATCGGAGTGTGTATATATATATATATATATATATATATATATATATATATATATGCATACATACATATGTATTGACATATATTCACTTGGTGATAGCAGCAGAAGTTACCTCTTTCAGGATCATTACTTGTCATTTATTGGAAAATTGCATATTAAAAATGCCCAAATAGGCTTCTTCAGACATTTCAGTAGTAAAAAGATAAAATATGTGATTAATTTGCAATTAATCTTTAAGTTAACTACTGACATTATGCGATTAGATGCGATTGTAATCGTTTGACAGCACTAACCCAAAAATAACCGCGCGTTTGGGGCTGTTTAGGGCTGTTGAAACATTCACTCAACCATCCATGTGAAGCAGAATCTAAAGCTGGGGGAGTAAAAAACTGTTAAATCGAGTAAGAACAGATTTTTTTTTTAAATGCAATAATCACATAAAGGCTGTTTAACACCTGGATGGAGAAAGCTGTGCAGGAGTCTGGCAGTTCTGGTCATATGGTTACCATAAAGAGTCTTTCCATGCATCACAGACGGATATTTCAGTCTGATCCAGACCAAAAACTGACAAACGCTTCAACAAATCAATTAAAAACGATTAAAAAAAACGTATTCACTCTGTTGAAACGACTGTTTTCAGTCCCCAAAACGTTTAATTCATCAACATACTTCTGTTAAATTAACCTTTTGCCCCAGGGTTGGTATTTAATGGGTTGTCGGGCCTTTTCTTAGCAGTGAACCTCACCAGATGACAGAAAACTGCTCCCTCACTGCAAAAACAGATCTAAAAATAAGTAAAATGTTCTTAAAATGTGTGTATTTGTCCTTCATTTGAGCAGGTACATAATATTATCTGCCAATGGAATGAGTATTTTGACCCCTAAAATAAGATAATTAGACATCCTGAAATAAAATGATGGAGACGAGTTGTTCCTATTTTAAGTGCAAAAATCTTATTCCATTGGCAAATAATCTTATTTATCTGCTCAGATCAAGGACAGATACACTTATTTTAAGAGAATATTACTTATTTTAGTTCTGTTTTTGCAGTGCTGTCTCTATTCAGCCTCGGTTAACAGGACACACTTTAAAGAAATGTTTTTCACTGCGTTCCCCTCTTCCCCGCCTCTCACTCTTCGCTTTCCAAAAGTAAAAAAAAAAAAAAGCAGAGAGAGTTTCTCAAACCTTTGTTGAATACCATCAGGAACCAATCAGGCCTAATTGTTACAAGATGTCCATGCAGCAAACAAAGAGGCAGGACTTTTTTTAAAAAAAATGTGACTTTACTGCTGCCATCAAACATGGTGGGGAGGCCTGAGCCCTCATGTCGCCGGGTTGAGGTGACCAGAGAAAATTCAGCATGGAGGCGAGGGCCCGGCTCTGAAAGGAGAGGAGACAAAGTCCGTTTGTTCAGGCCCGGCTAAAACTGTGGGAGGTGAGGAGGAGGAGGAGGGGGAGAAAGTGGGAGGAAAAGAAGGAGTGAGGATGGGAGGAGGAGGAGGAGGAAGGGGGGCTGCAGGAAATGTTTGTGTGGTTTCAGCCGGAGTCAGAGTCTGTTGTGAAAGTTAACGCGTGTTCATCTGCGAGTGCAAGAGGATCATCAGACGTCAGCATGGTCAGCCGGTGAGGAACGATTCTTCCCTTCTTGTCTTTGAGGTCAGAGAGATAAAAATCCTACATCCTGGAGGTTAGACGTCCAAACGTTTTGGGTTTTACTGAAATGAAACCGGAGACAACGGCTGGCAGACCTGAGATGTTTCACCGAAGGAGAAAATACCTTTAGGAATGATGAGGCGGACGAGGAGATCTGGAGCTGATGCACAGTTTTCCCGTTTAAATTGAAAAGTAAGAAGAAAAGACGCTAATCACGCTTTAAAAAGTGGTGAAAGAGCAAAAACGAGATGAAGGAAAACTTGTCTTTGACGTGGAAACAGATTTATTTATGAGCTCAGTCTGAGGAGAAGATGAAACATTTCTCCAAAATATTTCATAGATGTTGGGAGTAAAAAGAAGAAAAAAGTAGAGGAGGGAGAAACAGGAGACTAAATGTGCCAGAAAAGCAAAATCTAATAAAAAGTTCCTGACAGGAATGCCAGATGGGCGAACAAGGATCTGTAGAAAGCTGGAGCTGCTGGGCCGGATGCAAACTATAAACTGTGATTTAATTCTGCAAAACAGTTACTTAATACCATTTTTTAAAATAAGATTGTGTTCTCAGTTCTTATTCCCAGCAGCAGGAAGGAGCTTCAGCCTCTTCATCCAACAGTCCCCCAAATATTTTATTACTCTCATTATATCAAAGCCAGATTCTGAGTTATTTCTGGTGTGCTGTGTTTTTTTTATGTGCTTCCCCCCTTTGTTGTCAGAGTGGAGCATCCCGCCGCCGGCTACAGGAAGATCTTTGAGACGGTTGAGGAGCTGAATGAGCCCATACCTGCAGAGGTCAAAGGTGATAACTCATCAGATGCACAACACAAACCAGGGGCGTCCAAACTTTTTGGTACATGGGCCAAAATTATCAAGTCAAAGGAATTCGAGGGCCAAAAAAAAAAAATGTATTTTTAAAACCAAAAAAAGTATCCACATTTTTTTCACCTGCTCTACCAAATATGATCATTTTAAATAAATACATTAGATTTTTTTTTTTTTTTTGTGGGAAATGAATGTGTAAATCATTGTAGATCCAAATAATTTGTCGTAATAATAATGGTCATCCAGTTTTGCTTATTATTTTGAATAATTAAATCGACTAACAATAATAATTTGGTCTAGCAATATGAGAACAGTGCTTGGGTCACTTTGAAAACACTCGCTGTAATCAGCCAATTTTAATAATTGAACTCAAAGCAGATTTTAATGCACCAAAGTCTTCATTTCAGTAATTTAATATTGGATAGATGTCACTATGAAATTAAAGATAATGTCAGAAGTTTGTTTATTAAAAGATGAAAACTTTGTGTTGTACTTAACATTTTCAGTTGTAGGATTTGGTAACACTTTATTTGAAGGGGTGTACATAAGACTGACATTACACTGTCATAAACATGACATAACACCTGTTATGAAAATAAATGACTCTATGAATGTTTAGGACTGTTGTTATTAATTGTCATTTGGTAAATTATGACACTATTAAAGCAAAGTTGACATTGTTTAAAATATCTTTGTTATGACAAGCCCTTAATTTAACAAAACCCCAAATCAAGCCCTTAATTTAACCTAATCCCAAATCAAGACCTTAAATTAACCTAATCCCAAATCAAAATCAATACTGGGGCCACGAATGGCCCCCAGGACACACTTTGAACATGCCTGACATAAAAGCTTTTATGCATGTTTGTGGGTGTTGATGGGAGACTTTTCTTCCACACTGCAAACCGGTGAGTTTGCAAAACACGGGCCCTTCATGACCGGCAGTCTGCCTGAATACCTTGAGGATTTAATGTCTTACCAGTCTTTTTAATTGTAATTATGTTCTAAATGTAATTATAGATGTTAGATCAAATAACCTCTCATTTGAATACATTTTTAGTCTTAGCCGTCTTAGTTCTCCTGCTTGACAGAAATGTATGGGGTAAGACAACTGTCAATATAAACGTATACGCAGGTGTCTGAATTTGTAAATGTAGGTCAATAAAGGTTAATAAATTTAAGACTTGTATTTGTTCCTTATCAACTCAACTAAATGTCTTACCATACTTTGTAATTATGTACTAAACGTAAACATAGATGTTAGATCAATTAACCTCTAAAAACTGGGAGGAAATTTGTCCTTCAAAGTGGACATCATGCATCGCTAACAACAGGTCTATTTTTGGGACTTTTGTAGAAATGTCCATTGCTAAAAAAATGCCATTCATTAGAGTTACAGTTAACAGAAATATACAGATAAAAACAATATACATGACATAACGACAAATGAGCATTTGCTTTAATTTTTTTTAATTGGACTTTACTGCCATTTACTTAAATAAATAGATGCAAGAGCATATTTAACAAATATAGATTTTTTTAAATACCATCTATAATTTCAGAATATTTATCCAGTAGCGGTGGGGGTTGTGCTCATATTAATACATTTTTAGTCTTATCCGTCTTAGTTCTCCTGCTTAACATAAATGTATGGGGTAAGACAACTGTCAATATAAACGTATGCGTAGGTGTCGGAATTTGTAAATGTAGGTCAATAAAAGTGAATAAGACATGCATTTGTTCCTTGTTAACTCAACTGAATGTCTTACCAGTCTTTTTAATTGTAATTATGTTCTAAATGTAAAAATAGATGTTAGATCAATTAACCTCTAAAAACTGGGAGGAAATCTGTCCTTCAAAGTGGACATGATGCATCGCTGCCAACAGATCTTTTTTTTGGACTTTTGTAGAAATGTGATTGCTAAAACATGCCATTCATAAGAGTTACAGTTAACAGACATATAAAGATAAACACAATATACATGACATAACAACAAATGAGCATTTGCTAGAATTTGTTTGAATTGGACTTTACTGCCGTTTACTTAAATAAATAGATACAAGAGCATATTTAACAAATATAGATTTTTTAAATATCATCTATAATTTCAGAATATTTTTCCAGTGGCGGTGGGGGTTGTGCTCATATTAATACATTTTTAGTCTTAGCCGTCTTAGTTCTCCTGCTTAACATAAATGTATGGGGTAAGACAACTGTCAATATAAATGTATGCGTAGGTGTTTGAATTTGTAAATGTAGGTCAATAAAAGTGAATAAATTTAGGATTTGTATTTGTTCCTTGTCAACTCAACTGAATGTCTTACCAGTCTTTTTAATTGTAATTATGTACTAAATGTAAAAATAGATTAAACTGAGAGGAACTGTTTGCTGTCAACAGCTCTTTTTTTTGGGACTTTTGTAGAAATGTCCATTGCTAAAATATAGCATTCATCAGAGGGAAGCAGGAAGGGTGAGGACAATGAACGAGGGCGGATGCTATAATGTTTTAATGTTTTAGTTTTGTAACCCGAAACATTTAGCGTCAGGAAGAGCAGAGAATTTTAAAGCCGTAAACTCCTGTTCCCTCAGGTGTGATCCCATCATGGCTCGGGGGAAGTCTTCTCCGGATGGGTCCTGGTCTCTTCGAGGTTGGAGACGAACCTTTCCACCATTTGTTTGACGGACAGGCCCTCATGCACAAGTTTGACCTGGAGGACGGTCAGGTGACGTACTTCAGGAAGTAAGAATGCCTCGCATCCACATAAAATGTGCCGTTTCCGCCTGTCTTTGTGATTCAAACGTTGAACTGTCACTCGGTTGGTAGCACTGTTGCCTTGCAGCAACAAGGCCCTGGGATGGAGAGACGACCTGTCCAGGATGGCTGCAGGTCACCAGATCCTGCAACCCTGCACAGATAAGAGGGGTTACACTGCAAAAACAGAACTAAAAATAAGTAATGAACATTTCTTGAAATTAGTACGTTTATCCTAGATTTGAGCAGGTAAATATCTAGCTATCTGCCAATAGAATGAGTATTTTGACCCCTAAAATAAGATAATTAGACATCCTGCACTTGAAATAAGATGATGGAGATGTGTTGTTCCTATTTTAAGTGCAAAATTCTTATTCCATTGGCAGACAATCTTATTTACCAGCTCAAATTAAGGATTAATGCACTTGTTTCAAGAAAATTTGAGTTATTTTTAGTTCTGTTTTTGCAGTGTAAATAATATTATCTGCCAATAGAATTAGTATTTTGACCCCTAAAATAAGATAATTGGACATCCAGCACTTGAAATAAGATGATGGAGATGTGTTGTTCCTATTTTAAGTGCAAAGTTCTTATTCCATTGGCAGACAATCTTATTTACCTGCTCAAATTAAGGATAAATGCACTCGTTTCAAGAAAATTTGAGTTATTTTTAGTTCTGTTTTTGCAGTGTAGGTAGATGGAGCTAGGATTAGTCGTGGTTTTAAGAGGTTCCTTCACAACAGTGGGTAATATGGAGTCTCTATAAAAGAGAATTGAAGTATTGAGTCTTCCCTTGATTGTTACCAGGAAAGCTTCAAGAGAGACTCAGGGAGCACCCTCACTCATGGAATATCTCTGCAAATAAAAACCTCTTTTCAAGTTCCCTGGGAAGCGTAATAGTTTTTGTTTTTTGTGTGCAGAATTGATGTTAGTTGGCAGAAAACAGTCGCCTTACTGGTTATTTCTGTGAGTGAGCATACAGTCTCTGTGTGCAGGTTCATCAGGACGGATGCTTATGTTCGGGCCATGGCTGAAAACCGGGTTGTCATCACAGAGTTTGGCACAGCTGCCTATCCAGACCCCTGCAAAAACGTCTTCTCCAGGTACGGCAGGAGGCCAAACGGCCAGCGACGGCCGTGATTGGCTGGTTATTGTTGCCATTTTATATCTGACTGATTAGCACAACACAAACAACCACTTTTATTAGAAAAGTGGAAGAATTAAGTTTGTTTTCTTTCCAACAAAGCTCACGCCGAACAATATAAAATAATTTAAGAATAATAATTTTTGTCTTATTCAGAGGTTTTGTCTTCAGGCAGAGCCGGCCCAAGGCATAACTAAAGCACCTAAAGTTGAGTTTTAAAGTAGTTTGATTGTTTTGCAAATTGCCAGAATTATTTTTTTTCTGCTAATTTGAGTTAAGTAGTTAATTATTTAATTGGAGCTAGTTTTGAATCAATAAATAAACCAATTTAAATTATTAAATAAAAACAAAAAGAATAGACAAGAGTGCCATCTATGCGCACAAATTACCAAACAAACATGGTTTGCAAGTTACAGTAGTATAATTTCATGCAAAATCAGCTGGGGTAGAATAGAAAAAGAAATATCCTTTATTGTCCCCCAATGGCGAAATCTAGACGTACCAGCAGCAAAGTCAAATGTAAATGGAAGCATGCAGATAAACAAAAGTAAAAAAAAAAGCAAAACAAGAAAATAATGTACACAAAGAAATTAGAGAAGTGAGCAACTGATTAGGGTGATTTGTTTTAAAGATGTGTAAAACATATTTAGCTGCCATAAGGCTCCTTTGTGCATCTAGGATGCAGCAGTCTAACACCGTAGGAGTTCTCCAGCTCTGCAACAGCCTCATTTATAGGATATAAAGACTATAACAATTTGCATATATATTTTAAAATGTAAACAAATAACTGTCAGTCAGTTAAAGGATTTCTTTACTTTACTCTGAAACGTGTCGTCTGAAATGCACCACTGGCTGTTGGGTTCCCAAATTAGATTGTGCCCAGGGCCTCACCAGATCTTGGACTGGCCCTGCCAAACAGAAAAAAAAATACAAGGATTAATTCTGTGAAATTCTGAATACTAACAACAGGTAAACACCAGTTTCTCGTCCATTTCCCTTGTGCCTGTGTCTGTTTAGGTTCTTTACATACTTCAGAGGCATTGAGGTGACCGATAACTGTTTGGTAAACGTCTACCCAATCGGGGAAGATTTCTACGCCGTCACAGAGACCAACTACATCACCAAAGTGGATCCGGATTCACTGGAGACGTTGCAGAAGGTGGGATGCTTTGTTAGAATATAGCTGCAACAAAACCAACAGCGTCTTTTTTTAAATTTTATTTAGTGGCAGGTGGAATCAGCACTGCTGTTGTGCAACAAGGCGACTTTACCTGTCTGAACCATCTGTGCTGTAGGGGAAAAAGAGCCCTTAAATGGGGGTGTAGAATTTGACAAGTGAGCATTTGTTCTGCAGGTGGACCTGTGTAAATATCTGTCTATCAATGGGGTCACAGCCCACCCCCACATTGAGGCCGACGGCACAGTCTACAACATTGGTAACTGCTTCGGCAAGAACATGAGTCTGGCTTACAACATCATCAAGATCCCACCTGCACAGCCAGGTGAGGCGCGCCGTCGGCAGGTTTCTGCCTGCGCCGGGCAAACTATGGGGGGGGCGGGAATAAGTATTTGGCATGGGCCAAGATCTGGATCAAAATTAACGTTATTTTACTCATTTGGGGAGGTCATTTGTTTTGCAGTCAGCAGAGAAGCAAATTACAGTTAACAGAAATATAAAGATAAACGCGGTATAACGACAAATGAGAATTTCCACCTATCTGAATTGCACTTTTTTGGCGTTTACATAAATAAATAGATGCAAGAGCATATTTAACAAATATAGATTTATTTTTAAATACCATCTATAATTTCAGTTCTCCTGCTTAACAGAAATGTATGGGGTAAGACAACTGTCAATATAAACGTATGCGTAGGTGTCGGAATTTGTAAACGTAAGTCAATAAAAGTGAATGAATTTAATATTTGTATTGGTTCCTGGTCAATTTGTACATGTGACATCAGAGGTTTCATCAGATGTTTTGTTTTGGCTTTGACAAGGAACAAGTACAAATCTTAAATTTATTTAGGTTTATTGACTTACATTTACAAATTCAGACATTTATGCCTACGTTTATATTGACAGTTATCTTACCCCATAGATTGGGTGTCTTTATCTCTTCATATTTATAACACAGGGAACACAATCTCTTTTCCAAGGAGAAATGGATTTAAAACTTTTATTCAGATGTTTAATTTTACTCACAAGAGAAGCAAAACGACGTAAAATAGATCTGTCAGTGACGCTGAACCCTGTTTGTCTCCAGATAAATCCGACCCTATAGAGAAATCCCAAGTTGTGGTCCAGCTGCCCAGCAGTGAGAGAATGAAGCCGTCCTACATGCACAGGTACACAGACAGAAAAAAAAAAACACTCTTCTCTTACTTTTTATTGCCAGAATTCATTTAGATTCGTCTCTTTCCTCCTTTTGCTCGTTGTATTCGGCACGCCTGTAGTTTTGGCATCACCGAGAGCTACTTTGTGTTTGTGGAGCAGCCGGTGAAGATCAACCTGCTTAAGTTCCTGTCGGCTTGGAGCGTCAGAGGAGCCACCTACATGGACTGCTTCGAGTCCAACGAAACCCTGGGGGTAAGAACCGACGGCCAGGGTTTGCTTCACGCCACCCAGGGATGTTCTCGTCTCAAATATCAGCTGCTTCCTTGCAGAAGTCTCACACTGCAAAAACGGAACTAGAAATAAGTAAAATGCTCTTAAAATGTGTGTAATTGTCCTTGATTTGAGCAGGTAAATAAGATGATTTGCCAATGGAATAAGAATTATGCATTTAAAATAGGAACAATTCATCTCCATCAACTTATTTCAAGTGCAGGATGTCTAATTATCTTATTTTTGGGGTCAAAATACTCATTCCATTGGCAAATAATATTATTTACCTGCTCAAATCAAGGATAAATACACTAACTTGAAGAACATTTTACTTATTTTTAGATCCGTTTTTGCAGTGCAGCTTATAACTAACGGCTCGTCTGCACTAAAATGTGTGAAAACGTAAATTTCAAGCCTTCCTTTTGAATCCCCGTTTGCACATGTGTTGCAGACATGGTTCCACTTGGCCACTAAGGAGCCTGCAGGTTACATGAAAAGCCACAAATACAGAACGTCCGCTTTTAACCTCTTCCACCACATCAACGCCTACGAGGACCAGGGATTCATCGTGGTCGACCTGTGCACCTGGAAGGGGTGATTGTGAAGCTCTGCACATGAGACCTTTTTTGGTTTTCTTTCTTGTGTCTGCGTTTGCAGCCCTGACGTTTTATTTCTATTCTCTCAGGCACGACTTTGTGTACAACTACCTGTACCTGGCCAACCTGAGGGAGGAGTGGGAGGAGGTGAAGAAAGCAGCGATGAGAGCCCCTCAGCCTGAGGTCAGACGATACGTTCTGCCTCTGGATCTTCACAGGGTGAGAGCAGGAACACACACACACACCTGATTGAGCTGAAGTTACACTGCAAAAATAGACCTAAAAATAAGACATTTTTTCCTGAAATGAAACTATTTGACCTTGATTTTAGCAGGTAAATAAGATGATTTGCCAGATTTTTGCACTTAAAGTAGGAACAATTCATCTCCCTCATGTTATTTATAGTGCAGGATGTCCAATTATCTTATTTTAGGGGTAAAAATACTCATTCCATTGACAGATAATCTTATTTACCTGCTCAGATCAAGGACAAATGCATTAATTTCAAGAAAATCTTACTTATTTTTAGTACATTTTTTGCAGTGTACTCGTCTGTTCGTCTTTGCTGTAGTATGTGCCTTGTATCATTGCAAAAAACGATACCTTGAGCAGGTACACTGCAAAATAGAACTAAAAATAAGAAAAATCGTCTTGAAATGAGAGTATTTTTCCTTGATTTGAGCATGTAAATAAGATTATTTGCCAATGGAATAAGATTTTTGCACTTAAAATAGGGACAATTCATCTCCATCATCTTATTTCAAGTGCTGTATATCTAATTATCTTATTTTAGGGGTAAAAATACTCATTCCATTGGCAGATAATCGTATTTACCTGCTCAAATCAAGGGCAAATACATTCATTTCAAGAAAATTCTACTTATTTTTAGTTCTCTTTTTGCAGTGTAAATAATATTATCTGCCAATGGAATGAGTATTTTGACCCCTAAAATAAGATAAATAGACATCCTGCACTTAAAATAAGATGATGGAGATGAGTTGTTCCTATTTTAAGTGCCACAATCTTATTCCATTGGCAGATCATCTTATTTATCTGCTCAAACCAAGGACAGATACACTCATTTTAAGAAAATATTACTTATTTTTAGTTCTGTTTTTGCAGTGAAAAGCTATCCTGCTCTCTATATGAACCACATTTTGTCCTGTTTAAGCCAAAGGCTTCAATCAGGGCTGGGTGATATTGCCAAAAACTATATCGCAATATATTTCTTAATTTTCGGTTACGATATAATTACAATTTCAATTATAAACAAAATAAAGCCTCATGAAATACTTTGAAGTTTGCTTCTAAAGTTTGAGATGATGGAAGACAAGATAAGTTGATGCGATCGTTTCATTCCAGCCTGAGTTTGGGCCGTAGCTTTGCTGACTTGAACCCGGGTCGGTTCTAACCTCTTTTGAACGGTTCTTGTGTTGCATTCAGGAAGAACAGGGGAAGAACCTCGTGTCTTTGCCCTACACAACAGCAACCGCCGTTCTTCACAGCGACGGGACCGTCTGGCTTGAACCTGAGGTGCTGTTCTCTGGACCAAGACAAGGTAAAAATAAAAAAAATCACACACTGTTCATTTGGGGTGCGAAAGCAGCAGATGCGGGCGGTCCGACACGGATTAGGGACGCAGTCGGGTTGCTGGCAGAGATCTGCATTTTGTTTCTCTCCTGTTTGTTCCCCTTTCGTCTCTTTCAGCCTTCGAGTTTCCCCAGATCAACTACTCCAGGTGTTGTGGAAAGATGTACTCGTTCGCCTACGGCCTCGGGCTCAACCACTTCATCCCGGACAGGGTAGGGGACCCGTTCAGGTGTGGTGAGAGTCCCGACAGCTCGCAGGCCACCTGACTGTTGGTTTCTGCCCCAGATTGTCAAGCTGAACGTACAGACCAAAGAGACCTGGGTGTGGCAGGAGGACGACTGTTACCCCTCGGAGCCGCTGTTTGTCCCCACACCCGGAGCCACGGAGGAGGACGATGGTAAGACGCACACACTGCAAAAATGGATCTAAAAATAAGTAAAATGTTCTTAAAATTAGTGTATTTATCCTTGATTTGAGCAGTTAAATAAGATTATCTGCCAATGGAATGAGTATTTTGACCCCTGAAATAAGATAATTAGACATACTGCACTTGAAATAAAATGATGAAGATGAGTTGTTCCTATTTTAAGTGCAAAATTCTTATTCCATTGGCAAATTATCTTATTTACCTGCTCAAATGAAGGACAAATACACAGATTTTGAGAACATTTTACTTATTTCTAGTTCCGTTTTTGCAGTGCACTGACCGGCATCTGTGCTGGTTTTCAGGGAAGAATCTTCACCAGCAAGGTTTCTGTTACACTCCCGCTGGAGCTCTTTGTGTTTGTTTGTCTCTGAATCCGTCTGATTGAATCTAAACGCCTCACATTGTCTAGATCTGATCTTGCAGAGCTTCTGTCCTGTGATGTTTGCATGCATCTCTGCTCCGTCACACCTGGGGCAGGTGAAGGTCTTGTTATCAGAATTGTGTGGAACTTAATGAGCTGCTGATGAAGAGGATTGAGGGTCAGCTGGAGCAGGGATGCATCCGAAAGTTGCAGGACAGCGGCGCTCAGGGACTGGAGTCAGGAACGTCTGATCTGGATCATCTTTGCTTAACCAAAATGGCTCTTCCTAGGACTCCACTGGATAGCAGAAAGTGCACTTTATGTCCGCTTAGTTAACACGTCAAACTCAAGGCCCGCGGGCCGAATCTGGCCCGTGAAGGCAATTTATCTGGACCTCAAGAGCTAAAAAAGGCATATCATGTCATAAAGTAGAGGTATATATCCTTTTAAATTGTATAGAGTGGCTAAAACTGTGCCTCCTGTGGGGAATGTTGACTTTTTTTAACTGTGTAGTAACAGCAACCTGCCACTAGATGTCAGTTTTCCCACGACATTAAAACAACCCAGAAATGTTCAAAACGAGAAAAAGTGATGCAGATTGATGAGTTTAAAGTGTAACTCACCCCAATATCAACTTTCTTTGCAGATAAAATGTTTCAATTGGGCCTAAGAGGCTACTTTTCTGCTACTGTGCATTTTTTTAGATTTCTATGTGAACTGAAATTAAATTATGAGATCAAACCGGCCCTTTTAATGACTTCATGATGCCAAAGTGGCCCAATATAGAAATTTGTTTTACACCCCTGCCTGAGCTGATACTTTTCTTTTTCAATCAGCTCCAGACCTGAGAACTATTGATGCCACATAACTTCCCATGGGTTACCCAGGGTAACTGGGTTCATTAGCTTTTGGTTCCCCGAAAACGAATCCTAAAAGTTTTTCGTTTTTTTTTCCCACTCAAGTCTTCACAAAAAGTGGGACTAAACTTGTTTCTGAATGTAGACCCTTAAAGCAGAGTATGAGTATTTAATTATAACATGCTTTAATTATCTGGAGGCTTTCAGTTGAGCATGTGTTTTTTCATTTATTAAATATGTTTGGAAACTTATCAGCCCGAATAAAAAACGATCTTTCTACTCTAAGCAGCATGTTTATTATTCATATGACTACAGATGAAACATGAATGAAGATGATATTAAGGTTGACTGATGGCAAGACAGGGGTGTCCAAAGTGTGGCCCGGGGGCCATTTGTGGCCCCTGTGCTGATTTTGTTCGGCCCTCCAACTGCATTTCAAGAAAGATTTGGCCGACCAGCACTGGTGGCTGGTGCAGATGGAAACCTTTTATTTTTAATTAGGGTAAATTTCTTATAGACAAGTTAAAATACAAATTGATATTTAATTGAATGTTCAGTACAACTCTTAATAAACACACTTTTTTACCTGCGCTTTAATTGCATAGTAAATAAGACGTCTTTTACCCAAATGAAGACTTTGGTGCATTAAAATCTGATTGGAATTAATTTAACAAAGTCGGCTAAATACAGTTTAATATAGTTTTTGAAGTGATCATATTTTGTTGAGCAGGTTAAAGGAAAAATTACAATATTTTTGGTTATGTTTATTTTTATTCATCTTTTGGCCCTCCAGTGCTTTCAGTTTAACAATTTTGACCCAATAGGCAGAAAGTTTGGACACCGCTGCTTTAAGACAACTGATCTCCACATTCTTAGCGCCAAAATGGCCTGAATTTTCCTGCCAGTGCATAAATATACCTTTTGTCTGGCTTCTGCAGGCGTGTTGCTGAGTATTGTGGTGAAACCGGGTTCAGAGAGACCAGGATTCCTGCTGGTTCTGGATGCCATGAAGCTGACGGAGCTCGCCAGGGCCGAGGTCAACACCATCATCCCTGTCACCTTACACGGGATGTACAAACCAACGCCTCCACCTTAAACATTTGTCCCCGTTTCCTGCCTGTTGAGTCATTAATGGGTTAGGAGCAGTTTTTAAAACAAGTGACACCATGAAGACATGGATTTAAAGCAGCAGGACTTGGACTTTATGTCTCATGTGATTAAAAACAGACAATTTAGCTTTTCAGTCAATTTTATTCTTGGATTTCGGTTTATTTTTAGGTTTGTAGTGATTCCCAGTGGTGGTATTTTTCCTGTAAACACACCATATAGCTGACATACAGCTGTCCCTCATTCAACTCAGCGGTTTCTCTCCTAATCGTTGCTCCTCCAAAGTTAACCCTCTCTGGTTTCCAAGTAACCATCCCTGTTGCACTCCGCATGGTCCCGTCCTTCCCAGTGCTTCCCTTTCTCATAATTTTAATCCTACATTTAAGCTCTTTTGAATATTAAATCCACGTCGACTCTGCCCACCTCCCCCCAGCGTTAGGATTCTTCTCAGGAGGTGAAATTTCCAAGTTTTAGGTCGTAAACATTGAGAAAAAGGTTCCCTGAAGTCAGAAATAAGGAGTTAAAAAGCCTAACCTTACTTTCAACCACAACCTAAAAATCCAATATGGCTGCCCTATTATCAAACCTTAGTGATATATGCAGAAAACAACACTAAGTAGGTTATTTTGACTTTGAATACGTTTTCAACATAATTAAACCTTGTAGACAGTGTACTATACTATCTCTAGTAAACAAGCATATTTACCAAAATTACTACCCAGTAATCATGCTTTTTATTTCCTGTGCCAGGCCCCAACACACGGTAGAACCATTTTTGACGATTTATTTACAGGACGTTGTTCCTTGGATTAAGGTAAGAAGAAAGAAAAAGAAGCTATCGGAAACATTAAACAAGCTTACCTGTTCAAAGTAATAAACCACATAAGAATAAAAGGGGAGAACTAGGACCAAAGTAAAAGTCGGTCATGGAAGGCGTTTACCTCACAGGTAAAGGTGTGGCCGTTTTCTGGGTCCACCAATCACAGAGAAGCACCAGAACATTACAATTGTCATGTTTAAAAAAACAAAAACAGCACCTTCCGACAGCGGTGGCAACAAAATGCTTGTTGACTTAGCATGCCAGCTATCTGATCCCTCTGGGTCAGAGTTGGAGCTGGGACTGGGGTAAAGCTGGTTCTGATTTCATTCCCCGACCCAAGTTCTGACTTCGGAGGGCAAAGGAACATCACCAGAACGCTTTTTGACATTTTGGCTCCCATTTACCTTGTGGGGGTAAAAAAGAGCCAAAATATCCTCTAAGAGCCACTAAATGCTGCCCAGGTACCACCAGCTTTTCTTGCACCAGTTTAGCCAAACTGCTAAAAATACCAGTGAATTTAACATGGTGGGGCATATGTTTAACGCATTTTCTAATTAGCAAACATATTAATGCTGCTTCTTTGGCTCACCTAAACATCACCATATAGGCGGTCAGGGTAAACGTATATTAGGACCTTACCTGCATTGAAATGTTAAAATAAATGAAATAAATACGTGTCAGTACGATCCTTCAGAGTGATTTGAGCTGGCAGCATTAAACATTTTAATGTAAAACACTTTATACAGACCACCGGTGGTTGCAATCATGTAAAGGTTGGCTACAAGGTGTAAAATGTCATATGAAATAAACTCAAAATGTTGCAGCTCGTTTGGGTCTTTTCTTTCTTCATCGCAAAACTGCAGAGCTCAAATTATTTTTTTATTAGAAATCATTTTTAAGAGTTAAATTAAATCCAGCTGACCAGTCATTTTCTAAAATTAGCGTCATCAGTTTAGTTTTTCAACTCATGTGAAATAATGCTAGTAAAGCGTTGCCAACTAGTGCTCTGGTTATTATATATAGCATGACGTTGTCAGAAACCTTCAAATAAATTCATCTTGTACTGCAAACAAAACATTTTAGAAAGATTTTACCTTTTTATTGGTGTTGTAAATCTTGCAGTTGCAGATGTTTTTAAATTAGCTTAGTAATTAAATGTGAATGAGTTGGACAAATGACACTGAATTAGATTTAACTGCGTAACTCAAGCCTTCAGAGGTGAATCTGTTAAAGTACTGTTTAGTATTCTCAGTAGTAGGAAGGGGAAAAAATGTGTGTCTTTGCCTACAGTGTGCGTAAATATCAGGATTTAACAAATACTTTCTATCCTGTCAACAGAAACATACATAAACTTGGAATTGGAGGAAAAAAAGACTTGTGGACATCTCTGATAATTAGTACAGAGCAGTATTATGGCTAGAGATAAACACCAGTTTGGCAATTGATTATTTTCTTTTATACAAACGATCATGATTACAACAATTATTTCTGATTACATAATGGTCACTATGTCAAAAGAGTTGAAGTAGCCGCAGCTGGTAGCACTGGTGTCTTGCAAAAAGAAGGTTCTGGGTTCGATTCCCGGTTTCGGGTCCCTCTATGCATGTGTGTGTTCACTCTGGGTACTCCGTCGTCCTCCCATAGCGGTGGGTAGGATGTTGAAGGCACTTAAAGCTAGTGTCTGTGATTTTTCCAGAAGTTTCCTTAAGTCGCTTTTTGAATACCTGCGCAAGACAGTCTTACTAGCTCTTCTGCTCCTCAGGGGGATCGCATGAAAAAAATAAAAATAAAAAATCTAAATCCACTCTGGTCTTATTTCTTTCTACTGATTCCTTCTTCTTCTTCTCATAAACATAAACACGGTTCACTTCTTGCGACTCTCAGTCATGTTCAAAGTTTACGCTGAGAGCAGCGGAGCAACAATGAACGGCTAACCGCTAAGCTAGCCGCTAAGCTAGCTGCTAAGCTAACCGGCTACATAAACACTAGAAGTGTGCATGCACAGCCAGCAAGTGGAAACTAACAAGAACGAGCACAGACACTGGGGTTACCTGAGCGCGTTAGAATGATTCCCACAGGACTGGAGGGACAGAGGAAAGTGAGAGCAAGAATAAAACTCTTTTAAATCTTTGCCCTTCAGACGGAACGGTAGAGATCGGTCAGTTTTTACAGGCCTGCAGCTCCCACAGAGAACGATTTTTTAACCTCCTTTTTGTGAATACATAATGTATCGACTACTTTCAGGAAGGAAAGGTTGTTTTTACCCAATAATACAAAAAGTGTTACCAACTATAGCTTTAAATTAGGGGTGCGGTGGTGGCACAGGGGTAGAGTACGTGACCTGTGTCCAGAGTCCTTGACGTGGCCGTCTTCGGTTTGAGTCTCTGCCCATTGATCTTGTGGCAATGTCCTATCAGTCTACTCTCAAATAAAGGCCACTAATGCCAGTAAAAAGACACAAATTATTATAAGATACAGTTTAGTAGAACAGAAATAGTGATTTATAAAGAATCTTCAGGTTAAAAGCTCCAGGTTAACATTGGAGCATAATTATCCTTGAGGTTTTATGTGACAGAAATGTTCAGATCTGCTGAGCCTCTCTTCCAATCAGCATCTGACTGGACAGCAGTATCATTACTCCTCCAGATTTTAGGTCAGAGGGTAATTATGACAGATAAACTAGAGCCAAATCCAGGCTGCGGATGAGAAAACTAGGAGCAGAAAGTCGGAGGCTTCTACATCCGTAATAGCACCGACCGGGTCTTCTCTGTGGACATCTGATACCGCTGCTGCTTGATGATGTCCAGACTGTCTCTGAGAACCTGCAAAGAAAACCTCATCAACGTTTCACTGCACCATCAACGGCTTGGGAACCATTTATATAAGAAGATAACCAGATTTTCTCGTACCTTCCTGGTTTCCTGTGGCAGAATGACGCCGTCGTCCCACATCCTGCCAGAGGAAAAGAACGCCGAGCTCTCCTCCTCCAGCTTCTCGTTCAGCTTCTCGGCCTCCTGTCCGTCGTCAGCGGGAAGCAAGGAGCCCGCGTGACTCGGACCCGTCAGCGACACTCTGGCGTTGGGCCACAGGAACAGGAAATTAGGATCGAAAGCCCGTCCACACTGAAGACCAAGAGGAGAGAAGACAGAGGGAATTTTATTTATTATTAATTTATTAATCCTTAAATTTTCCCAAAAATTGATGGTGCGCCTTAGAGCTGGATGATAATTCAATAATAATAATATATATATTGATCAATAGATGTATATCGATGATAGAAAAAAATGGGTCAATAAATAAGATTGGTTAATTGATTTGGATAAATTTTCCTTTGAATGGCCCAATATCGATTCATAAAACCCTTAATTCAATCTTTTTAATACGTCTTTTCCCAAAACTCCCATATGACTTCTTGTGTGACTACGCGAGTAACAAAACAAGATGGCGGAACTGCGCCTTATAATCCAGTGCATCTTATATATGATTACCGTTGTGCTTACTGACTGATTTTATATGGTACAATGCGCTCAAAAATCTTAAAATTTGTAAGTACAACTTAAATACAAGTATTCTTATTCTTATTTTGACTACTAACATAACTACTTGTTCGCTTGGGGTGTAAATATACCATGACACTCTTAGCCACACTTCAAAATGGGAAACACTGGAGCACATTTTATAATCACTGCAGCAGATCTAATTTACTGTGTTATTTGTTTGTATTTTTTATTTTTCTTTATTCGAGGCACCTGGTAGGGATAGTGGCCAACAACAGAGCGCTAACAGCGATACATTAATTCACGGTGAGCCTTATGGTCCAAAAAATACGCCAACTGTGAAGAAGATGAACTGGTTCAAGAGGCGTCTTTCAGTGAAACAAACCCAACATTCATCACATTTACTCTTATTTCTAGTTTTCAGTCCAGGACGTCAGACTGCTCTGCTTTAAACCCACGGATCTGGACTTTGACTAGGCCATTCTAACGCTCGACTAAACTCTGATCTAAGCTGGTTTGCCCCCGATCGGTTCCTGCAGTGAAAACCTTTCTAAACGTTTTCCAACAAACCTCTTTAAGCCTTCCCAGAACAGAACCGCTGTGTTTCTATTGAGGTTGATATTTAAAGGCAACCTGTTGCACTGGATTTATCAGACAGTATCGGGATTAAAGGGCGAATACACATTTTTTTTTTATTTTATTTGTAAAACATTTTAAAAACCCTGCATCCTTTTCCTTCCACTTAGAATCTGCTCCAAATCACTGAAACTATAGCCTTGAAGAAACAGACTTTTTTCACGTTTTGCTCACCATGGCATAGCTGTCGGCGCCGTGGCAACCACCAATCACCACAGTGATCTTTGGGACGGAGGCGCACGCCACGGCCGACATCATTGAACCCTGAGCCTTCAGGCGGTTACTGTTTATTTCTGCCTGGAAGAAAGGACAACTGATTAAAAAATGTTGGCACATTTATGTCTGTCAATCTGTCAACCTCTTCAATATCCCCCAGATCTATCTTTTTTAAATCAATTAGGTAATTATTTCCAAACCCGCTTGTGCAAATTATTACCTGCGCAGCAGAAAGAGTCGGCGCCGCTGCCGGTGCCGTGTTCTGCAGGAAGAGGAGCGGGATGTCTCTTTGGTCGCACAGCTGGACGAAATGGCTTCCTTTTAGCGCAGCTTCGTATGTTAGCGCGCCGTTGTTGGCCACTATCCCTACCAGGTGTCTGAAATAAAGAAAAATAAATAAATAACACAGTAAATTAGACCTGCTGCAGTGATTAGACAACATGTTCTCAAGTGTTTCCCATTTTGAAGAGTGGCTAAGAGCATCATGGTATATTTACACCCCAAGCGAACAAATAGTCATGTCGATTAAATAAAAGGAATCAAACTAATAATAATCTTATTGCTAGAAAATTCTTGAATAGATTAAAGGGTAAATTTTAGGTTTAAAAAAATAACATGCATTTATCTTAACATTGAATGTCAGAACTGTGCAGGAGGCCGCCTGCTGTTACCGAGGAGGATAACCATAGGTTTCTGCAAAGGATAAATGATAAATTACATTTATTTGTTGACCAGTAGAGTCTTTATCCTTGTTCAAATCAAAACTCAAAAGCCACATGTTCAAAATTGCCTTTTGATTATGATTTTCTGTTACTTTCCTTTGTGTAGTTTGTGTTGTTTATTTTAATTATGCAGATGTTGCTTTTACCACTTAATGTTTTTACCTGTACAGTGTCTTTGAGTTTTTTGAAAGGCACTTGAAATAAAATGCATTATAATTATAATTATTATTAATAATAATAATAACAACATTTTGGATTCAATTTGATTTGTTAAAATGTAAAAAACTGATGTAATTTTCACAGCTGGCACCGGTCAGAGCAGACCACGCGTCAGAGTGAGATATCAGCTTATAGCAGTGTTGGTGCATCCCTTCATGCATTACCCATGAATCTTTGCAAAACCCGTGACGAGCGTGGTTCCATATCTGGCTTTGAACTCCTGGAAGCGGCTCCCGTCGGTCAGCCGACTCACGATCTGAAGGGGAAACAAAAACCCGAGGCGGTGAGGTAGAACCTGCTGCTTGGTCTGCATTCAGACTATTCTGTGTTTTTTTTTTTTTACCATCTTGACATCCAGAGTGTGGCTGTAACTCCTCGGAGCGAGCCCCAGGAGCTCCTCTGAGCTGTGCAGCGGCTCCTCTCCTGCGGAGGGCTCCTCTTCCTCGGGCAGCTGGAAGTTCAGGGTGGCGATAATGTTTCTCGTCTGGTCGAACGCCTCCTGCTCCTCCTCAGCGAAGTGGTCCACACAGCCGCTCACCCTGGAACCAGGCAGCAGATCCACCGTTGGAGACACAGATCCACCGTATCGGTCCGGAGCCGACGTCTAGGCCTTACTCTGCGTGGAGACGGGCCCCTCCCAGGTCCTCCGGGGACACCTCCTCCCCTGTAGCGGCTTTGACGAGAGGAGGGCCTCCCAGGAATATGGTTCCTATGCGGTGCACCATCACCGCCTCCTCCGCCATGGTGGGGATGTAAGCTCCACCCGCCGTGCACGACCCGCACACCAACGCCACCTTTAGGGTAATTAAGGTTAGGAAAAAAAAAAAAACTTTTATGTGTTTTATGCATTTATGTTTTGATGGTGTCAGCTGTGCTGTTTTTAAATGACTTATAAATAAAGTTGGCTTGGCTAAAGTAATTTCATCTTTTATTAGCATAATTTTAGTGGCATAATCTCACACTAACGTCCAACTAAACTCTCACTAATACTCACAGTTCCTATAAAACATTAGGGTTTATTAATGAAAGGTTTTTAAGTTTAAAAGCTAAGTTAGTTTAATAATTTTTTGTCACTCTGTGGTATAAATATAATAAAACCTAGAATCGTGTCTTTTTAAATGAAGACGACCCATATTTATCCTGCTGCGGCCCATGGTGCATTAATCAGGAAGGTAAAGACATAAAAAAAAAAAAAAAATATAATATATATATAATAATATATATATATATATATATATATATATATATATATATATATATATATATATATATATATATATATATATATATAAATATATAAATAAACAACTTTAATGTGTTCTATGCATTTATGTTTTGATGGTGTCAGCTGTGCTGTTTTTAAATGACTTATAAATAAAGTTGGCTTGGCTAAAGTCATTTCATCTTTTATTATAATCTCACACTAACGTCCAACTAAACTCTTCACAGTTCCTATAAAACATTAGGGTCTATTAATGAAAGTTTTTTTAAGTTTAAAAACTAAGTTAGTTTAATAATTTTTTGTCACTCTGTGGTATAAATATAATAAAACCTAGAATTGTGTCTTTTTAAATGAAGAGGACCCATATTTATCCTGCTGCGGCCCATGGTGCATTAATCAGGAAGGTAAAGACATAAAAAAATAAACAGCTGATGCTGACTGAAGACTTTAAAATATGTTTTAGGACAAACATTTCAGAGAAGAATTTAAATGTTACCACAAGTATTTGTCCTTGATTAACCCTGTTTTTCTGCTTTCATGGCAAACAGAACCACAGACACTAAAAAGGAGACCTGGGTGAACCCTACTTTAGACTTTCTAGCTCGTTTCGTTAAAATATTGCATGTTTAGATCAGTGTTTTTCAACCTTTTTTGAGCCAATGTAAATTTTTTATCATTGAAAAAAAAATCACGATAATAAACAAACAAACGATACTCTGTTGCCACCTATATTAACAATATAGTCATTCTTATCAAAGTGTCTTTAATAGGAATCAAATAAACACAAAAATTGATTTCTTCTTTCAGATAAAAACATTTCAAAAAAATCTTTTTAGACCAATTAAGTGAAATTGGATAATTTTCCACGGCACACAGTGGTTGAAAAACACCGGTTTAGATTATGGACGAGCAAGTGAGAACAAAAAATGTCCAATAACATGAATTGTGGAATGTTATTTTTGTTTTAAATAAGTGACTTCTGTGGCCCTAGAGTGCATTTAACTTAATTTTGGGGCAGTTTGTTTGGACCTGCACGCCAACCCGTTGTTTGGCAGGCCTGCTGAACTCCACTGTGGTTTTACCTGGAGCTGCGCTCTGCTCAGAAGAGACCAAGGTTCAGTTTTCCAGCAGCAAACCCTCCAGTTGGGTCTGGCGTAAAACAATGAATATGTTGGGAAAAAAAAAAAAACTCCTCATCCCTGCTATTGAGCACGGTGGAAGATCTGTGATGCTGCGGGCCTGTTTTGTCTCTCAAAAGCTTTAGGAACCTTGTTGAATTTCTCCATTGTGAGATCAATAAAGACTATCTTATCTTATCTTAGAGAGCATGAAGCGGGACATTTAAAATAAAGATTTGGTCTCGGGCAGCAAACATAGAGCCGAGGGGACTGGGTTCCTCTGGTTGCTCCAGAAGTGTGGAGAAAACAGCGTTAACAGTTGCTTTTACACATCTATAGCAGAGATGCTGAGACATTCCAGTGGCTGTATTTTAGATGCAATAAAAAAAACTAAATTAACATATTAACATGGAGGTGTGGCAGCGTTTTTACCTGTGGGATCTTCATAGCAGACATGATGGCTTCATTGTAGAAGGTCCTTCCTCCCTGGTTCTTATCAGGGAAAATTTCTGACTGGAGATTAATATGCAAAGTTGGTGTTAGGAACAAAAATGGCATATAGTCTGATCCATCTACCGTAATTTTCGGACTATAAGGCTCACTTAAAAAGTCCTTAAATCTTCTCAAAGATCGATGGTGCGCCTTATATGTGATTAAAGTTGTGCTTACTGACTGATTTTATGTGGTACAATGCGCTCAAAAATCTGTTAAAATGTGTAAATATGACACTGTCACCAGTGTTGCCAACTCCTCAGTAAGGAAAGTAGCTATTGGCTGGTCTAAAAGTCGCTAGAAGTCGCTGAATGACGTCATCGCCTAATTTGCATAATCTGCCACATGATGTGATGTGCATATTATTGACGCTGTGTGAGAAATAACGTCGTTAGAGAGAGACAAAAAGTGAGTAAAAACACTCTATACAGAATATATATAGAGCTACTTTTTTCTGTCCATTAATGTTTATTTATTATTATTATTATTATTATTATTATTATTATTATTATTATTTTTTTTTATTATTATTATTTTTTTTATTAATGTTTATTTTATTACAATACTAACCCTCCTCCTTTACCCGGGTTTGAGACCGGCAAAATGAACCATAAAGAGAATCTATGGCGGAGTTACAAATTTTTTCCTTTCAACTTTTTTTCAACATTTTCTTTTTTCTCTTGTGGTCCACTAAGGAGCCTACAAATCACGGTAAAACATGAACATGTGGCTGTGTGAATCAAATGCTGTTATTTATTTAAGATAAAATATTTCAAATTCAGTTATTTATGATCAACCTGCGCCGTCAATCCCAGCGCATGTGCGCTTTATTTGCAGTCTGGACGCTGACGGTAAACATGCTGTGGCTCTGACTGCAGCGCTGAGAGGGACTCCTGCGGGAGGGGGAGAACGGGGGAGGCGCCCCACGGCAGCACCTGCCGCTGGAGGACAAGAGTTTGAACAATACGTGCTTTCATGTCAGAGTCTCCAAAAGTCGCTAGATTTGTCGCTAGTTGCTTTTTTGAAAAAGAGTCGCTGGAGGGGTCTGAAAAGTCGCTAAATATAGCGACAAAGTCGCTGAGTTGGCAACACTGACTGTCACTACCTGAAAGGACCCCTGAGCTGTCTACAAGACTGCCTGACTGTAATGTTTAAACTAGAAGTGCATTCATGTAAGGCAGCCCACAGACTCAGACGTAGTTCACTCGCGTACGTCCACAGCTACATTTTTAAGATTTCTCGGAGGCAGGAAGTTTTTACATCAAACTGTTTCATATGTGACTCTGAGCTCGATGCACTGAGCTGCTCCCAGCAGGCGTTCTCCAGGACGCAGCATCACAGTCCCTCTGTTCTCACTGACAGGTGGGAGTCTGCTGGAAAAGAAACGGCTCTGGGTGCTCAGCTAGCTAATTACGCATTTTACCATCCGTTCCACCGCTTCGTCCCACTGGCAGGAAGTCTGGGAATTGTAGGAATTTACCACAAGAAATGTAGGCAACAGTACGCTGGACTATGAAGGTAAAACGTCTGCAGAAAGTCCACCAAGCTCACAGTATGTGGACAGAACGCCTGAGTATGTGGGAGCCTTTAGGCAGCTGGAGTACGCGCTAGCAACAATAAACCTAGTAAGTTAATTCAATATAAATGTTTATTTTGGCCTTATGTTAGAAACAGAGCAGTGTATTCCAGCTACTCTGTCCTCTAAGAGACGGATAGAGAGCTGTGGACGTGGAGGAGTGATATTACACAGTAGGGAGGAATATTTAGTGCGCCTTATGGTCTGAAAAATACGGTATGCATCTATAAACCCTATTGTGGGCATATGAACCTGCAAAGGTAGGAAAGCCCCTCCAGAGTCCACCAGGTAGACGCACGGCAGGCGGTTTTGGATGGCGACTTCTTGAGCTCTCAGCTGCTTCTTCACTGTGATCGGATACGCCGTGCCGCCCTTCACCGTGGCGTCGTTGGCGATAAACACACACCACAGACCGTTGATCCTGCCGACACCTGGGCGCAAACACACACACACACACACACACACACAAACACAGACACAGACCAGGTGAGCCACACCGCTGGAACCGTGTGAGAGTAACGCAGTCGGACCGGCTTGGAAATACGGTTGATAGTACCAAAGACCCAGCTAGAGGTTTCTGACCAGTCAGGCAGCCGGCTGAAGGGATGTCGCCGTACGGCAGACCCAACCCGGCCAACGGCGACAGCTCCAGGAAGTCGTCATCGTCCAACAGGAGGCGGAGCCGATCCCTGACCAGCAGCTTCCTGTTTCTCTGAGTGTGTCTGGCTACGGCGTTGGCCCCTCCGCCTCTCCTCACCTCCTCCTTCAACTCTGCGTACCTAACAGGCCGACAGAGGAAACCAGAGGTTTAACACAACTTTATAAACGGCACTCTCAGGTGGCGAAGATTCAGTTCAGGGGATGGAAAAACAAAAAAAAGACCAAAATAGTCGATTTGTGGACACTTCAGGCGACTCTATTGTGCTGCGATAAATAAATATGAGGCATCGTGATGAAATTTAGATCCGGAACATTTTCAGGTAGAATCAAAAGATAATTTTTAGGGACAAAAATGATCAAAATCTAGACAGTTTCATGTTTAATGTCTTGTGCATGAATGGTACACAGCAAAAACGGATATAAAAATAAGTAAAAATGTTCTTAAAAATGTGTGTTTTTGTCCTTGATTTGAGTAGTTAAATAAGATAATTTGCCAATGGAATGAGTATTTTTACTCCTAAAATGAGATAATTGGATATCCTGCACTTGAAATAAGATGATGGAGATGAATTGTTCCTATTTTAAGTAAAACAAATCTTATTCCATTGGCAGGTCATCTTATTTACCTGCTCAAATCAAGGACAAATACACTCATTTAAAGAAAATTTTACTTATTTTTATTTTGGTTTTTGCAGTGATATAGAAGTAATAAAACCGCTGAGGTCTCTGTCTGGTTAACTGACTGAACCTTTGCGGTTTTAAACCACAGACCTACTTTTTCTGGCAGGCGCTGCTGTTTCTCAGGTTGGCCTCGTAGACGTGGCGCTGGATGGCCTGCAGGGGGCGCTCCAGCAGCGGGAAGGCGCTGCGGACCGCAGGCCGCTTCCCCGTCGCCGAGCTCGCACGGCGGACCGAGGACGGCCAGCGGCGCTCGGCAAACCTGCAAAACACGACTCAAATGAGAGCGAACGGCAGAATAAAAATCTGAAAGTCTTTGCTTTTACGTCTTTGTAATAAATAAATAAACAAAACTGCTTTGTGACCTATTGGACATTTCTTCCACGAAGATTCACGTATTTTACTGGAACCAACAAACGGCTCAGTCAGATCGGATGGAGCCGATCTGACAATTCAGGCCGGTTTTTATCCTGAGCCAAACCTCTGCTTCTGTCTCATGTCTTCTGCTTCATGCAGGTTTTCCTCTGCGGTTCTCCTGAATTTAACTCCTATCCATCTTCCAAACGACTGTTACCACACTGCAAAAACCTGATCTAAAAATAAGTAAAATGTTCCTAAAATTAGTGTTTTTGTCCTTGATTTGAGCAGGTAAATAATATTATCTGCCAATAGAATGAGTATTTTGACCCCTAAAATAAGATAATTAGATATTCTGCACAGAGATGAATTGTTCCTATTTTAAGTGCAGAAATCTTATTCTATTGGCAGATCATCTTATTTACCTACTCAAATTAAGAAAAAATACACTAATTTTAAGAACATTTTACTTGTTTTTAGATCCGTTTTTGCAGTGCAGCTACCCTGTCCGCAAAATGATGCTGCTGCCAGCTTCACCTTTCATGGTGGAGACAGAATGATCTGCAGGGCTTGGTTACTTTACAGCAATTTGCATGCTGGACACAAAATGCCCTTTTGGGAGCGGACCACCTTCCTCCACACAGCTGCTGTGTCCACACATGGCTTTTGGTCAACTCTGATCAGGAACTCTTATGGTTTTCTTTAAACAATGGCAACTTCTTCAATCCGGCATGTTGCTTTTCCATAAAAGCTGGATTTGTAAGAAAACCTGAGCAGTGAATCTCTGCAGCTCCTCCAGAGCTCCCCATGCCTGGACAGTGAAGTTTAGGAACACGTCCATGTTGATATGATGGACTGAACAGAGCTCTGTGAGACGTTCAATGTTTGGGACGTTGTTTTCTAACCTAACCCTAATCACGTCTTCCCCGGTGTTCTCCAACAAACATCTGACACCTTCACAGAACATCTGGATTTCAACTCAGACTAAATTATAGGAGGCCCTGTCACAAATAAACAATAAATGTATTAATCAAATGATAAAGTAAGCTTGATAATTTGTGCATTGGATTTCCCTCAGGAGTACAAGTGACAGCACACAACTCCCCTTTCAGAATTTACTAACAAATTGGAAAATTATGCGTCATTTTCTTTTAATTTCATAATTATGTTACTTTGTGTTTGGCTGTCACAATAAAAATATTTTTTTTTAAATATCCAGAAGCTTGTGTTTAATAGAGGAGAAAACATCGAAAAGTGTGGCAAGGCGCCTTAATACACTGAACTTCTACAACTCTGACCTGCAGCTTTACATCCATCCTAAGTTATAAACAAAATACATTTTAAAATTCACTTTAGTGATTAAAATCAGATCAAAATAAAACAAAAACAACTGAGACTATGAACCCACTATCTTCTCTTTTTCTTTCATTACATTAATGTGTTTCATGAGTCCACTGTGGCTGAGGGAGGTCACAGGCATTCACCTTGAGTGCGCATGCGCAGCACTATGAGAAGACGCATGGAGAGCAATAAACGCAACAAAACGCCGCCTGCACGCAGCGTGTGGTTTCACACAGATGATAAGTGAAGTCAATCAGTCATGAAAAGTTAAATCATATATTTTTTTATTATTTATTGTAATCCTCTGCTGCTGCTGCTCAGTGAGTGGTGCAGTAAAGTAACAACAGCTCAACTAAACATCCGAAATTTACACCATTTGTAAAATCTACTTTTTTAAAAGTAAAATCAGAAATAAACCTAACCCCGTTTAGTGTGTCAAAGGTCGTCCGAGCTCGGTGCAGATGTTAAAGAAATGAAAACTAGATAACAACCAGGTTTGTATCATATCAATAAAACGTCCTGTAATTACCTTAAGATGCAGCGCTGCATGCTTCACTCGTTTTCGCTGCAGCAGCGCGATTCACGGCTTTATTAAACCAAATCTGACTTCAAACTCCATCGCAGACTGCAGCTACAGCCATATTGGGGAGGGAGGAAACTCTTCTTCTCTGTTTGCTGAAGGCGGCGCCTCCTCACCGCCCCCTGTCGGAACAGAGCCATCACGACAGGCGCGCACAGAATGACGTCTTCTGACGTCATTCTAAAGCTTTTTTAAAATCATAATTAAGTAGTTTATCTTATGTAATCTTCTTCAAGTTTTATATTCATAAGTGTAAGACTGTTATGATTAAACCCTCAAGTGTCTCTTCTATAAAGGAAGCAACGATTTATTTTTCCACTCCCTCGAATAACAAAAAAGCTATTAAAACTTTTCCTTTATGCTTTAAATTCCAAATATTTATGTAATCTCCATGTATGCTGTAGCTTGACTTTATTTATTTTTTGTACAAACCCCTGACGATTGTTCATTGTACTTAATTGCATTTTTCTTTATGTTTTTCTTTTTCTATGTTACAAACAATATTCTAATAAAGTTAAAAAAACAGTAAGCGAGTAGCTTGCTAACTGGCTAATGAAAAAAATGTAAATAATAATAATTAAGTAGTTAAGCAGCGTGACAACACCAGTGTGACAAATGCGAATAATGTAACCAATTAAAACGGATTATATGAGTGGTATTTTATTTGATTTACATTAAAACGCAAAGAGGTTTCAACAAATAGCTACACAGCCCATTTTTAACTGACACATATATGATAAATATGAGAAAAAAAAGATCAAACTTTGAACAATCTTCAACCCAGATACTTTTACAATTATTACTCTAAATTGCCTAATCAAATTTATGAAATTTAATAATATAAAAAAGAGAAAAACGTTTTCATGTTCTTCTTTGCATAGGCTACAACCTGGTATTCTGCTATTTGTAAATACTCAACCTTTGAAGTTATTTCCAGATTTGTACACAGGAATTTCAGCTGCAACAGCTCTCAAAGGTGTACATAACCCTAAAATCCAATTAATTACTCCAACTACAGGCATGTTTTGATGACATCAAAACCTGGATGACTTTGAAATGTTCTGCTTTTAAATTCTGACAAGACAGAAGTTGTAAATCTTTGGAAGTCCACAAAATGCTCTAGCAAGAGTTCTGATGAAAATCAACAAGAGGAATCATATTTCTCCTATTTTAGCTTCCCCTCATTGACTTCCTGTTAAATCAAGAATAGAATTTAAAGTTCTTCTTCTAACGTATAAAGCCCTTAATAATCAAGCTCCATCATATATCAGAGCTCTGATTACCCCGTATGTTCCTAACAGAGCACTTCGCTCTCAGACTGCAGGTCTGCTGGTGGTTCCTAGAGTCTCTAAAAGTAGAATGGGAGGCAGATCCTTTAGCTATCAGGCTCCTCTTCTGTGGAACCAACTCCCAGTTTTGGTCCGTGAGGCAGACACCCCGTCTACTTTTAAGACTAATCTTAAAACTTTCCTTTTTGACAAAGCTTATAGTTAGAGTGGCCTAGGTTACCCTGAGCTACCTCTATAGTTATGCTGCTATAGGCTTAGGCTGCTGGAGGACATCAGGGTCTATTCCACCTTGTGATTGAATCTCAGCATTTCGTCTTTTTTTCATCCCACATGTTGACTTGCAAACTTTTATCCATGCTACCTTGCAAAAGGTCTCTACATCTATCAGATTGTGAAGACGTTTCTCTCACAATCTCTCTTCTTGACTACCTATGCCGTCACATCTCGCCGGTTGAGGTCAGGGTTTATGGACTTGGCCTGGGGAAAAGATGCAGCGTTATTGTGTGATGAGCTATCAAACTGGAGTATGTATTATTTTCTTTTCTTTGGTGTCCCTGTTTTTTTTTTTTTGGTTCTTTTGTTGATGTTTTTTTTCTTTTTTTTGTTTTGTATATTATGCCAGGCTTGAATGTCTGTGTTTTTGTGCACTATCAGTGCTTTGTTTTCTGTTGTCCCTGTCGCTTCTGCTTTGCAAGAAAAAGTTAAATAAAAACAAGTTTGAAAAAAAAGAGAAAAAAAACAAGGGTCATAATTATTGTTTATTTGGAAAATACAAATAAATAGTAGAAACATAATAAAAACCCGACATTTTAACAGGGTAAATCACTGTAGGATTGTGCTACAACAGACCTCAGTCGCGGTAATTACAAAGAGTGGCCAGTAGGGGGAACCAGTGCATAATTAACAACCTCGCCTATCCTTACATTACCTTTAATAGGAGAAAAATCTGCTTCCACCAAACTTTATACTCCAGGTTCAAACCATACAACCAACAAACAAACAAGCAAAAAAAGAAACTTTTAAAAGTATAAAACTATGAAGATTTTCAGCAAAATACTGCATTTCAGGAAGTCTGAACAGCGACACTTAACAGGCATGAATTTAGGAGGATGTGGTTTCTTTGGCTAGAGTTTTGGTGTCCGTACCACATAATTACACTAATATTCAGATACAATCCAGGGTTTTATGCCTTAATCACATACATCTTTTCCTTAAACAATGGAATCCTACCTCAGAGAAATTTTTGTGCGGATATTGGTGACTCTGGACATGTCATGAGGGGTACCACAGGGCTCTATTCTCGGGCATTTCTTTCTTCCCCGTACCTTTTTGCCGAAACTATTTTTTCGGAAATGTGGGATTTCATTCCATTTATATGCCAATGACTTTCAAATGTATTTCACCATCAAGCAGTCTGATGCTCCATTTTTTATTTTAAATAATGTATAACGGGAAGTGATTTCCTTCATCCCCAAAGCTCTGGAACAACCAGCCTCTGGATAAGACAAGCTTCCTCAGTTGAGATTTTTAAGTCTCACTTGAAAACAGCCTTTTTACCTCTTGAGTTTTAATACATTTAGAGTCTGACATTAAATATACATTTTTACTCTGATTTTATTGTGTTAATGTTTTTTTTTCTCCTATTCTTGTGTTGTAATTTAATTGTGCAGCACTTTGGTCCCCTAATGTGCTTATAAAGAAGTTTACTTTGCAATCTTAATATATAAATGAATATATATATATTTTTTGAAGGTTTTTAATATATTTTTTTCTTTGTTCAAGGAAAACAATATAAGCGATAAACAGGGGCAGTTCTATACAGGGGCCAACATGGGCCAGTGTCCTTGAGGCCATTTTGTGGCCCCAGTACTAAATACATAATCTTAAATTAATTTCTTGTGATGATATATGCTGACAAAGATACCTTTACTGATTGGTCACTTGGATCAATTGTATTTTATTTACCTTTACAGTTTTACTCTAACAGTAATTTAAAAATTAAGCATAAAAATCAGTGCCAATCAATCAGGGGTCTGCAACAGTTTGGCACACTTAAAATATTAAACAATGAAATAATGACCTGTTTAGTTTAGTTTAGTTAGGTTTTTTCTTCCAATCTTTTGTTCTGTGGCCCCATGAAAAAGCACTGCCCCCCCCCCCCCCTTTCTAAATTGGGTGTAGAACCGCCACTGGTGATAAACCCTCAACAAATACAAACAAGATATAATTAATTATCTCTGTTTTCTCCGAAATTTGTGCTTAAGCTGTTGAAAACGGGTGAAACTCGACTATATTTTTCAGCAACACCAAATTATTTGTTTATTTATTTTTTTCTAATTTGGATAAAAATATTTAAAATTAGTGCGCATTTGTTATTTTTTTCTGTTTATCAAAAACTATTATTGGTTTTCACTTTTTAACATCACAGACGACACAACAAACTTTATTTATCATTAACATATATGTTTTGTTTTTTTAAAATGTAATTTTATTGGGTCTGCGGTGCTGCTGTAGGACGGCCCTGCTGGTTCAGTGGGAGGAGGAGAGGAGTCACCCGGACCCAGTCAGCCAGTCTGGAGGACCGGAGTCCCAGCGGCAGTTAGGAGATCCAAGGCTGGGGGGAAAAGTGCGTCCGAACCGGGAGAAGTCACACGGAGGCGTCCGCCATGAGTTGGGGAACGGAGCTCTGGGTGAGTTTGAACTCTTTTCGCCGCCGTCCCTCCGTCCGGCCGTGCCCACAGCGGCGGCGGCGGTTTCCTGCGGGACGTCGAGCGGAAGAAAGGTGCCGCAGGTTGGGCTTTGTGTGGCAGAGCGCTGCTAGCCGGCGAGGCTAACGCCGAAGCTAACGCTAACGCTCCGTAACGGCTGTGACAGCGGCGCGGAACAATGGGCAGCCCGCCGGCAGGGGGTCCGCTCCCGGCCCGGGACTCGGCGGAGAGTCGGACCGGGGCGGCGGAGGAGGAGGTGGAGATGGAGGAGGAGGAGGGGGCTCAGCTCGTGGGTTTACCCCGGCGTTGGTTGTTTCAGAGCGGATTCCTCAGGCGTGGAGGAGGCGTGTGCGGGAAGTTGGGAAGTTGTACCTTGACGGCGTGTTTTTTTTTTTTTTTTGGGGGGGGGGCGCCGTGTTTGTGTCACATCCCGAGAATCAGCCCCCCTCTGGTCCGGCTCTTTGTCTTCACGTCAGTGTCCCACGATGGGAAACACGCGTGGAAACCCCACTAAAACTATATATATATATATATATATATATATATATATATATATATATATATATATATATATATAAATTAAAAGCAAATAAACTGGGATGTTCTTTCTTTTTTTTGTCCAGCTTCATGGCAAAAAAATTTACCAAAATAACCCACTCCGCCCCCCTTCATGCCCGATGATGATTTATTTATTTTATAATTTTATTTTATTAAAGACAAACTGATGCCGAACAACTCTGGGTTGTTTTAAACGCGCCGCTGTTTGTTACAGTGCGCAGTTCAATTTAATTAGCGAAAAAAATCTAAATTGTGGTTTATTTCAACCATAATAGCGATTCAATTTAGACTTTCCCCTGCATTAACCACCAGCAACAACAACAAAAAAATGGCCTGTAGATAAACATGTTTGTAAAGAAGGATAATTTAAAACAAGAAATTTGACTGTTTTTATTAAACAAAATATTATTATTCAGTAGAACAGCTTGTTTTGTTGGACATGAATCCTTGTTGAACATAAAGTGCAGCCAACAAACAAGTCTATGTATTCTTCTTCTTAACAGTCTGACCACTACTTAATGTTGTGGTGAGATTCGTGAAACTTTCTGGTAAAAAGTATGATTATATAAACTCTAAAATAAATAATAAAATGAATTTATCTCACTGCTGCATCTCTCTTCCCTTCCATGTGGAGCAAACCCACTTTAAACATTTTACTGACACCTAAAGGTCTGATCCATTAATTGTTACCTAGCCAAAAACTGCAGACCTCTGCCATTTGGAAATTGCATCTTTTTTAAATTTTTTTATTGCAGTTATATTGCAAATGTGATTAATTGTGCTGCACTAGTTAAACGGTAAAGACGTCATGGTGGACCTGCCTTCCCCAGAAAAGCTGATCTCATCGCCGCTTTTAGGACTCCGTCTTAGAACAGCATCAGTATTTGTTTTGATTCTGCGTGAAGCTGGTGACATGTGCTGATTTCCATTTTGAATATTTTTGGGGTGTTGGCCAACCAAAGCTGTGAAACCAGAGAGGCACCCAGCAGCATCCCTACCCCCCCCCCCCCCTCCCTCTCTCTCTCCTTGCAGGGAGAGGAGGAGGAGGAGGGTCCCAGAGATGATACTCCTCCATCTGATCGCTCTGGTTATTATCTACCGTCTGAAATAGGCTTTTTTTTTTTTTTGCCTCAGCTGTAACACGACCTCGCCGCGGTGCACAAACAGAAACCTTTCTCCTGTGTGAAATTCAAAAGCGACGTTTAGAACTATGTGGGATCGGTCGGGGAGAGGGAGGGGGCTCATTCCTCTCCCCATTCATCTCTCCTGTCCAGTTTTTTTAAAACCCCATCTAGGCCAGGGGTGTCCAAACTTTTTTTTTATAAATTTTTTTTTGCCATGAAGTTGAAAATACCTCAAAAATGTTTGATTTATTTAAAACATTTTAAAATATCAACCGTCTTTAACCTGCTTAACTATAAACTAATCATACAATATTGTAATGAAACAAGCAGTGATGTCAGATTTCTATAGAAAGAGAAACAAAAACAGCGTGCGATGATTTTTTTATTTTTCGGTGTGTGTATTTTCCTCAACAGGAACACCATCCGGGTCGCTCTTTAATGCTTTTAATAAATGTCTGCTCTCCTGGATGCCCGTGGTCCCGTTTACTAATTAAAAGGTTGATTAAAAGACGTCGTTTCAAGCCATTTTACAGGATAAACAGCTCTAAAACGTTATATTCTGATTCAGATCCAGGTACACACCGTCCAGCGCAGTCTTCATAATGGGACGGTGCGATTAGGGCGAGTCGTTTAGCGCTAATTGGTGAAAAAAAAAAAGCCCAGTAAGTGTGAAAGAGTCGCTGATTGTGCAGCAATCCCCCGTCCCGTCTCGACATTCCCGTTTAATCAGAGCGAAGCTGTGAGCGTCTGACGTTCCCGTGTTTGATGCACTGCAAAAACGGAGCTAAAAGCAAGTAAAATGTTCTTAAAGTTAGTGTGTTTGTCCTAGATTTGAGCAGATGAATAAGATTATCTGCCAATGGAATGAGTATTTTACCCCTAAATAAGATAATCAGACATCCTGCACTTGAAATAAGGTGAAGGAGACGAGCTGTTCCTATTTTAATTGCAAAAAATCTAATTCCATTGGCAGATTATCTTATTTATCTGCTCTAAATAAGGACAAATGCACTAACTTTAAGAACATTTCACTTGTTTTTATTGCCGTTTTTGCAGTGTGCAGCTGTTGACGGGCTTTACATGCAGCTGTTACAGATGTTTTCTCCCCCGCCAGCCAGTCAGTGAAACATCGGCATTTAAGCAGCAATCGTTTGCCGTTTTTTCCCCCCGCGTCGCCTCTTCTCCTCCGTTCTTGCAGCAAAGCGAGCGCCGTCTTATGCAGCCACAGTGGAAACTGGCTGGCAGGCCGTTGTAATCCCCTGATTGGATTATTGGCCGTCTGTGGTCAGATTAAGGGGTCCGATCCTACAGATATGATGTAGCTCTGCTGATTGGTGATGGTTAGATGACTGCAAGCCTGGTGATATGTATATAATACACGAGAAAGTCAGTATAATGTGTCCGGATGTTTAGTTTTACGGATCAATGCTAGCTTGCACTGCAAAAAGGGACAAAAAGTAGGTAAAATTTCTTAAAATGAGCAAATTTGTCCTTGATTTGAGAAGGTAAATAAACGTATCTGCCAATGGATTTTTAAGGGTAAAAATACTCATTCCACTGCAAAAACGGAACTAAAAAATAAGTAAAAATTTCTTGAAATTAGTGCATTTGTCCTTGATTTGAGCAGGTAAATAAGATTGTCTGCCAATGGAATTAGTATTTTGACCCCTAAAATAAGATAATTAGATATACTGCACCTGAAATAAGATGCTAGACATGACTTGTTCCTATTTTAAGTACAAAAATCTCATTCCACTGGCAAACCATCTTTTTTACGTGCTCAAATCAAGGACAATTACACTCATCTTAAGAAAATTTGACTTATTTTTAGTTTTGTTTTTGCAGTGTAAGCAGATAATCTGATGTAACTTCTCAAATCAAGGACAAAAACACTTATTTCAAGAAAATTTGACTTCCTTTTTGTTCCCTTTTTGCAGTGTGGCTGGTTGGGAATCTCAGTGACCGCTCTGTTATTGTTTATTGTTCCAGTTTTTAATCTAACTAGAGATCTGAAATGCCGCTGCTGTTGTTTGATGCGGCCATGGCGTGTACAAGTTAACCCACGTTTTACCATAGCTGCGTCTTTTCTGTAAGCTTTTAGCTTCTCAGTCCCTAAAATATCCGTCTGGGTCGGGTACGGAGGACGGGTGTAGGCCAACCATCCCAACATATCTCTGCATGGCGGAGCGTCACGCTTTGACACTCGGCGTGGCCAGATACACCGTCACCACGTGACAGGATGCAGGTGAAGTCCACCGAATACTTCACCCCAGCAGGCCTATGCGGTGCTTTATTGACAACGTAAATGCTGCGTGATGAGTAAAATTTTCTTGAAATTTGTGCATTTTTCCTTGATTTGAGCAGATAAATAAGATGATTTGCCAATGGAATAAGATTTTTGCACTTGAAATAATATAATGGAGATGAATTGTTCTTACTTTAAGTGCAGGATGTTTAATTATCTTATTTTAGTGGTGAAAAATACTCATTCCATTGGCAAATGGTCTTATTTAGCTGCTCAAATCAAGGAAAAATACACTAATTTCAAGAAAATTGCACTTACTTTTAGTTCCCTCTTTGCAGTGGGGATGCAATTAGCTGTTATTTGAAGTGCAACTGGGCTTTTGTTAGGAGTCTTGGGCTTATTTGTGATGACTAGTAATGTGGCAGACGGTCCAGACTAGTTTAAATTGTCAAAGTCGGGCCCAGTCTTACTTACGGCATCCTTTAGAGCAGGAGTCACCAACCTTTTTGAATCTGAGCGCTACTTCGTCCGTACTGTGTCATACCTGTACTGACCTCTTAACTTTACTTAATATAAATATGTTTTTATTGCCCTTGTTATTTTTAAATCTATGTAAATGTGATTAAAAAGGAAGAGCAACTGAATACAATAACATTTTAGATGCAGCTCTCTGGAGGAGTTGTGCTATTTTTCTTTTTTTTTGAGGAGCTCTTGGTGTCTCCTGGAACCCGACCTGTGGAGACAAAACCTTTTCAGTGGCAGCTCCTGAAATCTGGAGCGGTCTCTCTCTGTCTGTGAGGTCCGCCGAACTCTTGATGCATTTAAATCTCTTTTAAAAACTTTTACACCGGCTTCTGGCTCCAGAAAGCAGCTCCAGTGGATCAGCCGTTACCTCTTTATTTTTGATTATCCTGTCTCGTTATTGCTTACTTCTTTTATTATCATGGTTCTATCTAAAAACAAGTGAAATGTTCTTAAAGTTAGTGTATTTGTCCTTGATTTGAGTGGTAAATAAGATGATCTGCCAATGGAATGAGATTTTTGCACTTAAAATAAGAACAACTCATTTCCATCGTCTTATTTCAAGTGCAGAATGTCTAATTATTTTATTTTACGGGTCAGAATACTCATCCCATTGGCAAATAATCTTATTTATCTGCTCAAATCAAGGACAAATACACTAACTTTAAGAATATTTTACTTATTTTTAGATCCGTTTTTGCAGTGTGCATCTTCTGTGCAGCACCTTGCACTGCAAAAACGGAACTAAACATGAGTAATATTTTCTTAAAATCAGTGTATCTGTCCTTGATTTGAGCAGGTAAATAAGATGATCTGCCAACGGAATAAGATTTTTGCACTTAAAATAGGAACAACTCGTCTCAATCATCTTATTTCAAGTGCAGGATGTCTATTTATCTTATTTTAGGGGTCAAAATACTCATTCCATTGGCAGATAATATTATTTACCTGCTCAAATCTAGGACAAATACACTAACTTTAAGAACATTTTACTTATTTTTAGATCCGTTTTTGCAGTGTGGCCGCCTTAAAATACCTGTTCTTCAGTCTACTGTTCTCCAGTTTTGCATTGTATTACATTGAAATGACTGTCGTCATTTCAGCTTTTAACTTTTTGCTCTCTCTCTTTTCTCTTCATAGTAGGTACACCTGGTCTGGCGTTCTGTTAACTGTGACATCATCCAGAGAAGACGGCTCACCCGCTACTACCATCTAATGTAGAACAGATTACTAGATCAATGTGTGCTTCTGTGCTTGTTTGTCTGTCTTGTTGTGTCTCTGTTCTGTCTTCTGTAACCCCCAGTCGGTCGAGGCAGATGACCGTTCATACTGAGCCCGGTTCTGCCGGAGGTTTTTCCTTCCCGTTAATGGGTGGTTTTTCTTCCCACTGTCGCTTCATGCTTGCTCAGTATGAGGGATTGCAGCAAAGCCATGTACAATGCAGACGACTCTCCCTGTGGCTCTACGGTTCCCCAGGAGTGAATGCTGCTTGTCGGGACTTTGATGCAATCAACTGGTTTCCTTATATAGGACATTTTTGACCAATCTGTATAATCTGACCCAATCTGTATAATATGATTGAACTTGACTTTGTAAAGTGCCTTGAGATGACATGTTTCATGATTTGGCGCTATATAAATAAAATTGAATTGAATTGAATTGAATTAAAGTGCTTTATAAATAAAGGTTTGATGGATTGAATCAAACTATAATAATCAAATATAACCGTCAGATGTTTTGGAATTTCTCCGCTGTCACCAGGTTTGTTCTGTTTGCCAAATATCTTCATCTTGTTCTTTAAAAATGGTCTTTATTCATTCTTTTCTGCCATAGACGATATTCAAGATTCAAATTTTTGCGTCAGTTAATTTTTACAGTTAATTATCAGCTGATAGCATCCCGGTCGAGCGACGCCCTGCGGCTCAGTGTAGCTTTTCCTCCGTGTCCTCTGGCTCCGGCTCAGCGCTTTGAGACCTTACAAAGCAAGCGAGGAACATCCTATTACGGCGCTGGCTTCCTGCCGCCCAACACACACACACACACACACACACACACACACACACACACACACACACACACACACACACAGACACAGGCGGGTGTGTGGAGTAGGAAGCGTGCCTGAATTGAAGCTCTGTCTGCGTTGGGTGTGTGCGTTAGTGCCAGGATGGCGGCCTGCTGCGCTCAGGTCTGTCTGAGGGGGAGGCCGGGCTGGAGGCCAGCGGCGCGGCGCGGTCCGGACCGGCCGAAGGACAACGGGCCGACAGGCGGTCGTCCCCGGTGGCCGGCCAGCCTGAAAGACGAGGCTGAGGGCATAGAGAGGTGGAAAAAAAGGTCCATTCCAAAGGGTTTTAGCTGTGAAACGAAAAGGAACGACTGATTGTAGAAACTCAGAGTGGCGAGCAGGTCGGAACCATCAGGTCCGGTTATTGTCCGGGTACCATGTGGATTTGGGAACTCCTGCAGGCGTCCCGCATAGGGCTGAACAATTAATCGCATTTTCAATATAATCGTGATCTAAAATAACGCAATTTCCAAATCGCAGTCTGCAATTTTTGACTATGTAACAATTAGGGAATTAGACACGTCCATTAGGTGTTGGTAAAATGTTTAAAGTGGGTTTGCCTCCACATGGAAGGGAAGACAGTTGCAGCAGTGAGATAATCTAATTTTATTACTTGTTTTAGAGTTTGTATAATCATACATAGCATTAAGTACAGGTCAATCAGTTTAATACATAGAATTGCTTGTTGGTTGGACTTTATGTTCAACAAGGATTGATGTCCAATTAAATTAAAAGCTGTTCTCTTGAATAATATTCTGATCAATGCAAACATTAAAAATTCATATTTAAAATAGTCCTTGTTTACAAACATCTTTATTTAGAGGCCATTTTTGTTGCTTGTGGTTAATGTGGAGCAAAGTCAAAATTGCAATTTTGGTTGAAATAAATCGTAGGCAGAACACAATCATTTCTGCTCTGAGTTTAGATGCTGTGGGTCTTTTAGCAACTAATCCACACGGCGAGGAAACAAATTGATTTGTTGTTTGTATATGTTTTAAAACGCATGATAAATTAAACTGGGAAAAAAAATTGCATTAAATCGCAATATTAAGATAAAAAATCGCAATTAGATTATTTTCCAAAATCGTTCAGCCCTTGTCGTAACGGAGGGCGTTGACGTTGTCCGCCGTTTGTCTCCTGCCTCAATCAGGAGCATTGTTTGTGTTCCCTGCCTCTGCTTGTTATTCACGCTCCTGTTTGGGATATTTATAGCTTGGAGGCTGCAGTACGTCCACGTCTGGGGGGTGGGGGGGTCTAGGTTCTCTGGTACGCTCAGATTGCTTTTGACTTTCATCCGTTTTGCCTGGAACAACCCAGTTTGGACAAATATCCAGCGTTGGAGGACATTTATTTTAGGAATACGGCGCCCTGTGAAGATATTTGCATATTTTTTGCATACGTCAGGTTATAGAAGCGTACTTCGGTGGAATGAGGGATTCAACCAGCAACCCAGCACTTTGTAGACCTACCTATGAAGCCTTCTGGGGACTGTCTCTACCGCCTTTTAGCTCCACTCTCCACATACAGTAACAGCTCCAGCTTCAGCTCAGCGTGCTTTCCGTCTGGACTTTGACTAGGCCGTTCTAACGCACCAATGCGGCTGCATGATATTGATATTGAAACGTGTGATTTTGTTGCAGCGTATTGTAGGTTGTGATTAATCTGCGCTCTATCCCATCCTCACAGCAGCCGTGTTTACACGCACATACATTTACTGGATCCGATTGGAAATGTATTCGTATTGAAGAACAAAAAAATAACCGTATTGTACCGTTTGTATGTTCTCGCGATCAGTCCCATCATAATGTGAGTTTATATGCACCTGGCTTTATTCGGAATAGAACCACTCTGACATGCGCAGTCATCAAAAACCACAGAAGAAGAACCACCTCTGTCTCTGCTGAACAACAAAAAATAGTAAATAAAGCAGTTTTGTACCAGTTTGTTTGTCTTTTTGTCTTCTGAGCGCCCAGGATGGTCTTGCAGGAGGTTCTAATTACGGTTGTTGTTACTGAATAAATAACAATTTTGAGCTCTTTTAAGGTTTCGTACAGAACGGTTTTATTGGGAGCGTCGACAGTTTTGCTTCCCGACGTGTTTCCGCCACTCAACAACGCCGAAAATGCGTCACGTTTACGTCCGGAGCGCACATGTGCACTCATGTCAGTTTACCACATGCAGAATAACTTGATCCTGACAAGCGTTTGCATGCACCCGTCTCATTGGGATTAGGGCTGAACGATTTTGGAAAATAATCTAATTGCGATTTTTTTTTTTTTTTTTTTTTTTTTTTTTTTTTTTTTTTTATATTGCGATTTACTGCGTTCCCCCCCACCCCCCAGTTTAATTTATCATGTGTTTTTAAACATATACAAACAACAAATCAATCTGTTTCCTCGCCGTGCAGATTAGTTGCCTAAAGACCCACAGCATCTAAACTCGGAGCGGGGGGCACATGCAGAACTAGGGCTGAACAATTAATCGCATTTTCCATATAATTGTGATTTTAAAAAAAACGCAATTTCCAAATCGCAGAGTCTGCAACTTTTGGCTATGTAACAATCAGGGAATTAGACACGTCCATTAGGTGTTGGTCAAATGTTTAAAGTGGGTTTGCCTCCACATGGAAGGGAAGAGAGCTGCAGCAGTGAGATAATCTAATTTTATTACTTGTTTTAGAGTTTATATAATCATACACAGCATTAAGTACAGGTCAATCAGTTTAATACATAGACTTGTTTGTTGGTTGCACTTTATGTTCAACAAGGATTGATGTCCAATTAAATTAAAAGCTGTTCTTTTGAATAATATTCTGATCAATAGAAACAATAAAAGTTCTTGTTTTAAATAGTCCTTGTTTACAAACATCTTTATCTAGAGGCCATTTTTGTTGCTTGTAGTTAATGCAGAGAAAAGTCAAAATTGCAATTTTGGTTGAAATATATTGTAGGCAGAACACAATCATTTCTGCTCTGAGTTTAGATGCTGCGGGTCTTTTAGCAACTAATCTGCACAGCGAGGAAATAAATTGATTTGTTCTTTGTATATATTTTAAAACACATGATAAATTAAACTGGGGGAAAAAAATTGCATTAAATCGCAATATTAAGAAAAAAAATCACAATTAGATTATTTTCCAAAATCGTTCAGCCCTATGCAGAACACCATCCAAATGAGTTAAATGGATATGATTCTGATTGAGTACGTTGTGCAGGTCTGATTTAAGCCAGACGTGTTCAGGGTTGGTATCAGCCTGAACCTCCACGCTGCCCGTATTTAGCTCCAGACCGTCGTCCCTGTCCCTCCCTGGAGAACGGCGTCCCCACAGCATGATGCTGCCACCACCATGTTTGATAATGGAGACTAGCTGTAATTTCCCATCGAAATCCCAGCAAAACCCATCAGAGTTTATAGTTTAATGAAAATTTGACCATCTACATCAGGGGTGTCAAACTCATTTCTATATGGGGCCACTTTGGCATCATGAAGTCATGAAAAGGGCCGGTTGCACGTGTACAGACGATACTTTTCATTTCATAATTTCATTCCAGTTCAGATAGAAGTATAAAAAATGCACAGTAACATAAAAGTAGCACCCTTAGGCCCAGTTTAAACAGTTTATCTGCAAAAAAAGATGATATTGTGGTGAGTTACACTTACGGGAGGCACAGTTTTAGCCACTTTATACACTTTAAAAGGATATATGCCTCTACTTTATGACATGATATGCTTTTTTTTTGGCTGTTGAGGGCCGGATAATTTACCTCGACGGGCCGGATTTGGCCCGCGGGCCTTGAGTTTGACACCTGTGATCTACATGATCTTGTCAGATTAAAGATGTGCTCCACAGGTTAAATCCAAGCCCACCACTCGCTCTTTCTTCTGATTGGTGGAGGTTTGAGATTGGCTGCTGTTCGGTGGAGCAGCAGCCTTGTTCTTCACAGGCCACAGCGGGGGAGAAAACAAGCCATGCTGGAGCCGAGGGCGCCGGCCTGGACATGACAAGCTGTTAGACTCGGTCCAGCCAAGCCTGTCAGCACATAATCTGTGTGTGCAGGCGGGAGGAGGAGGAGGAGGAGGAGGGGGGGGGGGTGTTTTTGTAGGTGTGAGTGAAGGAACATGATGTTTTGAGATCAAGATGTGTGACGGCAATGGGTGAAGCTCACGTTGGCCTTTATGTGGGGTGGTGGTGTCTTTCTTAATTAGAAAAATGACCAAAACTGACATCCCTCCGGGAGACTAAGAGGAAGAGGAGGATGGAGGGAAGGAAATTCAGTAACGGGAGACGCATCGGGATATTTTCAGGCGGGTCGATGAGCCGAGTTTAGACGTAATGGATTAAATGAAACTTTAATGATCCCAGAGGAATCGCGTGGTAACGGGATGCATTGTGATTGAATGGGATGCCAGTCAGAGCAGATGAAAATTAATTTGGCTGAAGACATGTTTGTATGATCCTGCTCCCAACCCTCAGTCTGAAAGCCTTTTTCTGTGTCAGCATTTATTCAGAGGTTTTATTTAGTGATTGTGTCTGGCAACAGTAATGGCATAAAACGATGTAAAAGTGAAAAGAAGATTCCAGGAAAGGCTGTAAATGTTAATGTTTTTATTATATTTTACATAAAATGTCTCCTTTCTCTCAAAGTCAACGCTAAATGTGGAGATATTACTTGGGATTTGCAATCCGGTTTAAGATAGTTGCAGATCCTTCTGGCCATGAGGGCAAATAGCGTCTTTTTCTACGGACATTACATGAAGCAGCGCTGTAGCAGTAGTAACCTGACTCCATCAGAGTTATTGAACGGTGAGCAGAGAAGAGCTCCACCATGGTCAGCTTTTCATAACCACTTTAAACGGAAGAATTAGAGTTCACATTTGAAAGATTTTGATCGCTGTCCGATGCTGAGTTTAGCCGAATATAATTTCTCTTTTAGAGCTTTAATCGACTACAAAACTGACCCGCTTCCGTAACTTATATATATATATTTTTTGTTAGTAAAGTAAAACCAACTTTATTCAGAAACAGCCCACAGTCACGGAGCTGTTTCTCTCTGCATCACTGAAACTCTACAAAAACAGTAAAACACATAATTTAATGGAGCAGAAGTACCTGTGCAGGTGAAACCCAACTAAAAACCTGATTTACTCCTTTACCACACAGATTATAGCTGCTAATAACCTTAAATGTAAAAGTATGTTAACATACTCAAGGGTTTCCCGTAGCGAATTATAAATCAGCAAATATCGGTTATTGGACATAACGGCAATATTAATAACAGATATCGATATCACTCCAATTTATCACATAAGTGCATCCCTGGATTTATTATTATTATTATTATTATTATTATTATTATTATTATTATTATTATTATTATTATTATTATTATTATTATTATTCCTTTATTTAAACAGGTTAGTCCCAAGAGAGATGTGTTTAAACACATAAGATTACAACAATTTACGACAGCAATTACTAATTTAAGTGTCTCACAATATACTTTAAGATCCATTTAAAAAATATAGAGAGACGTGTTCAACCTAAAATTCAAAAGAAAGAAAACTAAGACAAAGCGGTATGTGTGTTTCTGTTAACGCGTCTGCATAAAAACATTTTAATTGTCTCGACTGTCTCTGGTAGAGCTGGGCGATATAGGATTTTATCCCAATATATTGTTGTACTATTGTGATAACGACAAAAGTGATGATAAAGGACTATTACCAGCTTGTTGTCTTGTTAGGTTACTTTGTGGTTTTGACCCAATGTATGATGTATGATTAGCCACATAAACACAAATACTTTCCATAAAAAAACACATTCAATAAATGTAACATATATTGAAAAAAAATTAAATGTTTCATCAGGACAGCTGTTAAATGAAGAAATGTGATTTATTTATTTGTTTTGTTATCACTACACTGCCCACAGTAACTGCATTTACTTATTTTTCTGACTTTATTTACATTTATTGATGCTCTCAAGAAACCAACAGTGGACAAAATAGCACAATTAACAATACTGGGAGTTTTTTTTTCAGACATTGCTAATTTGAATTTATCATTGTTGAGATAAATCTAAATTCTTATAAGAACTTTTTCATGATAACGATAAAACAATAAAGATAAAGGCCCAGCCATACTCTCTGGCATCTTACGTTAGGGCTTAGCGCAGCTAGCGCAGTTAGCATTGCTAATGCTAATCAGTTTCTGTGTATTTACCGTAGACTTGGAGCTGTAAATCTTTCCAAAACATTCCCAACATCTCCCAGTCCAGCATGTTCTTGCCAATTTAGTTCTTCGCAGTAAAGCTGCACAATACATCAAATCACTAGCAATGTTTCTTTTGCAAAGGACTGTTTGGATTCGTTATTTTGTGTGGAATATTTCTAGTGCAATACAAGCACATTCTGCATACCAGTGACATTTCTGGCTGCTAGATGGACTTACATTAACCTTCATGACCACACCTGATGTTATCTTTTCAGTTCCCTGGAATGCTTAAGGTTGCAAACGTTGCAATGAAGAAAAAAAAAAATTGTGAAATGTGGTTTAATCATGATCAGCGTTTAGAAAAAGTGTCACTACTGCGTGTTTTCCTGTTAGCGTGCAGCCTTGTTCCCGAGCACCTGGCTGTAAAACGTTTAGTTTCCTCTTATGTGCTGAATGACTTGTTTAAAAGTAGCAGACCTGAGTGATAGAAAATGCCGAGGCTTTAGTTTTCTGCAGGCTTCTTACACCTTTTTGTCCTTTTATTCCCCCCCCCCCCATCTATGAATCATCCTAGTAATGTTGAAAATGGCCGATTCGTCTTTCTGCTGTAAACTTCCACACTGAAGAGTGGTGTTGATCCACGTTTTGTTTCCAGTTTGCTAGTTGAACCTGAAACGATCAAATTTGAATAACTTGCTAGTTTCTTTGAACACCTTTTTAAAAAAAACACAAAAAAAACACACTATGAGGAATTTTACTTTTAAAGTTACCAGAAACAGGAACAAAACGAGTTCTGGGCTAACGTCCCACTGACGCTTGACTAAACGAGCCGTTTGGCCTTCTCACCTTCAGCGGAGAAGAAAAACGGATAAATAAGTTAGATGCCTGAAGAACTAACAGAATTAAGGAGAGATCTATGAGTGCATGTATCCTATAAATGAAAAGCTGAGACTTTTTTAAAGCAGATTTCATTCAGTAGGCCTGGTACTTGCACACACATGTGAACAAAGAGCCTTCTTCATCTGTGCATTTTTGCAGGATGTCTCCCCAGTGCTGCTCCAGTTCCTCCCCCTCTTCCTTCCTCTCATCGTCCTGCTGCGTCCCTCCGGACTCTTTCACAGCTGCGTCCAGCCAGCCAGCTGTTTAGCCGTCTAGTTCCTCTTGGATTCAGACTCCTAACCCACCTGTAGGCCTCTGAAGCCGCTGACCTGGAATGATCCCGTCTAAATGGGTCAGGAGACTGCAGCTCCTGACCTTTTCCCATTTTCTTTGCTCTTAAAGGTTCTCTGATCTGTTTTGGGTCGCTAGTTGTGGAATATATGGAGGGATTGATTCCTCCTGTGCTTTTTTTTTTTTAACTGGCTCTACTTTCATTTTTAGAAACGAGATTTAGGTCTTTCCGTTCTCAGATATTTAACCCGTGGCCATTGTTTTTCCCTAATACCAGACGCAGATCTTCCGTCTGGTTATAAATAAATAAATAAATATAATCTCTCGTTGCACCGTGAGCGTTTATGGCATTTTCTTTCCAGGAAATAAATAAAACAGAAACTGAGTCACAACAGACCAAATGCTAGTCGTAGGGGTTGAAAAGCTGCAGCTGCATTCGGTGTTGTCCGTCAGCTGCTTATTAATCAGAAACGTTTGTCAGAGCTGGGGATTTAAAACACGTACGCTGTGGAAAACGGGAGGATGTTGGATTTTCTTTGAATTTTCCCTAGAGTGTGCTAACCCCGTGATTAGACCGAGCCTGAGATCGGACTCTTCTCGTGTAACGCAGACGGCAGCAGGGATTTCCATGAAGTTAAAACCGATAGGAAACAGTTACCAGCTCGCTGTGTCTGCACGTCTGCCCTCCAGAGAAAAGGGAATACTGGTAAAAGTATTTAAAAAAGCTACGGTTCCGTCCTCTACTGTGATTTCAGTAATTAATCCCATTTTGAAAGTAATTTGCTGGCCTATCATCCACACTGGGAAACTTCTTTTAACCCAAGATTGCGTGTTTTTATTTAAAACCTCTGCGGTTGACGAAGAGGAGCAAATTACACTTGAACTAGATCAGAGCCTGTATTCACAATCAATCCTTAGACTAAAAGTAGCTCTTAGCGACGTCACTATAGGAAAAATCTTAGAATTTCCCAAATTCTAAGATTTTTCTTGGATTTTTACCTCGATAAGATAAAAGTTTTAGACTTGAAGAGAGCTTCTGAAGCAGGATGTTGATGGAAATGGAGACAGCAGATTGGAGGCTAAAAAAACCTTTCGGACAATGTCTGTAAATGTCTGATGTCTCTGACACACCGTACCAGGAGGGTTAAAGAAGACGGACACGGCAGGGTTTTACAAGACTTTTTTAAATGCAGTGTTATGCAACGGTCAGCTAAGTTGTTCGCATTACAGCGGAGGAAAAACTTTAATTACCATGCGAAAGAAGAAGTTTGATAACTGGCAGTGTACCTGAAAGTTGCACCATAAAGCAATATACCTTCAGCACCGCAGGCTTACTGTGCAACTTTGACATTAGCTTCTGGACAGAGATATTGCCTGTCTTTATTGAAGATGCGTGGGAGATTGAATTAGTGTAAGCCATGACTGACAATGACTGTGGACCAGCATCACACACTGGTAAGAAAACATACCTTATCGGGTCATTGCAACCATCACCACTAAAACTTTGTCACCAGTGATGCACAACGGTGAGCAAAAAAACAAGTTCAAAGCCACTAACCTCGTCCAGAAGTAACAGACCTCTTCCCAAATCATCTGCACATCTCATTCTGTGGACTCTATTAGTTTCAGTGTAGTTTAGTTTCAGTTTTTATTTGATTTAAACATAACTTTAACATTCATACACAACAACGCACACACTCCTAAATCAATGCATCTTTAATGAAAAGGAGCAGAGAGAAGAGCAATCTTCAGTCTGCCCTTAAATTTATTTCAAAAACAACTCTACATCAATTCTGTTACTTCTGTTTTACAGTATTTACCCACATTTCCTGTAATTACATTTAGTAGTATTCAGAAATACTCAAAATGTAATACCGTCATTAAATATATTTCCCATAATTTTCGTGAATTCTAACTTTAACATATCCTTAACACTGTGGTTTTTATTAGTTTTTTTGTATGCCATCATCGTTCTTGACGCTTTAATGTCTTTATGGAGACAATTACACAACTTAATTCCCTTTACTGTGACGATCCGTTTCATGTTTTTTTAATTATTTTTTTAAGATGTTCCTTTCAGATTATAGTGACTTTCTCTAAGTTGCACCGAACTATACACATTTATTTAGACATTTATTTCACACAATCCAAGGTGTAACGGTGCTACGTGCTAAGCTAACAGTACGACGCAGATGTTTCAGAGCTCACGTGCATCAGCGAACATGTAAAGCGCCCAGACAACAGACCTGTGAGCTAGCGCTAGCTGTTGTTAGCTTCACGGACAGCACAAAAACAGGGTTCTCTCACGCTCTGAGCTCTCCTTTTCATCTGCAGCACGCAATGCTCCGCTGCATGAATGATACTGAAACAGTGAAACAGCATACAAACATGTGTTCTGTTTTTGTTGTCTATAAGTTAATGTTTCAATTCATTTTTAAGTGGTGCAAGAGCAGGATATAGTTGCCACAAGCCTAGAGCGCCCTCTTGCGACTAGAGACGGTAATGTCTACTACTTGGTTCATGTTGGTCAAAATTAATCACCATTTAAATTTGATATATGAGTCGCACCTGACTATAAGTCGCAGGATCAGCAAAACTATTAAAATAGTGCGACTTATAGACGGAAAAATACGGTAATTAGTTTTTTTTCATTTTATTTTTTTATATTGAGTCCTAATTTATTTTGACCAAACCATTTAGAATTTTTTAAGTTCTTCATTTCTTACTTCCATCACTTTGTAAATATTATTTCCCGAATAAAATAATGTATCATCTGCAAATAAAATACTTTGTAACGCATCTGATGCTTTTGGTTGTTGCTATTGCTATGCAACAGCATTTTCTGTCTGTGACACAGATACTAGATGTCCTCGAGCGAATGTCCTTTGGTTGTTTTGTGCTAAACACATCAGCTGCCGGCTAAACCTGCTGAGCTGATCTTATCACCTTCGTGGATCTGCTTCATTGGGAGAACCCTGTAGTTCTGAGCTGCGTTGGTTCCTGCTGGCCTTAATACTAAATAAGGTCTCACCTAAAGAGTTACACAGCTATAATGTCAGGACCTCGGTGTTTTATGGTCTTGTTTAATGATTTACCTCCCAGTAACGTGACAGCTTACTGCCTCTTCACTAAGAAATGCTGGACTTTCCTTAGCTGGTAGACGAGAATGACTAATCCTTTCTTGTGTTGTTTAGCTGTTTTGTTATGAGTCTTATGATTTTGTGGACGATATTGAAGAAACAGACATAGTTAGGTATAGAAAACACCAACGCTCCTGAGAGTGGATGTTTTTGTGTGTCTCAGGAAGGCTCATTGAGGTGTTTAAGATGCAGAGATTTTTAGAGTTTAATAGGAAATCTAGTTTTCTAGGAGACAACAGTAACCAGTGTCTGGTTTATTAATTCAACTTCTCAGCCCGTGTGTCTTGGAACAGGATGTAGACCTGCTTGCAGCCTTTTGAAAGTCTCCGGGTTAATTAGGATTTGCTTTCTCTATAGAGTCGACCTAAAGGCTCTTATTATAGTGCTAGCCATGCTAACTGCTAATGGAAGATGCTAAAGGTGATTTAAAATGTCTTTTTTACATTTACCCCTCTGTCATTTACACAAGTCAACGTTATGCCTGCTCCTAATATAAATGATTATGACTACTTACTACAGAAAGGCTGAAAGAACATAGTTTCAATGCCGTTTTTTGACGTCAACTTATATTATAGTTCCTAAAGAGGAATCCAACTCTGCTAAAGGTCAAATGTTTTCTAAAAGAGTTGATAGGAAATCAACCACATAAGTCTGATTGGTGCATTTCTAGGCTGTATAAGCTGAAAAAAAACTAGTTAAGTTTAAAATGACAAGCTGATTTTGCCAGATTAAAGCAATATCAGGCTAACTTAAGGTTTCACAGTAGCTCTAAAGAGTTTGAAACTTCAACATCATATGCTGCTGAGCAAAGTTTGGATTAAGACCATTGAGATATCTTGCAGTCTGGCTAGTTGGGATCGGCCTAATAAATATCCAGTGGACATACTACACGGTTGTTGTTGCAGCTCCCAACTCCAACATACAGACGGCATCTATGAAGAGGGGAAGACGCTACATAAGCATCTGCTTTGGCTGTTGGTTATTTCTCTGTATTGATGTGACTAATGTCCATTAGCTGTTCTTGGCTCGATATGGCGGTGCTGTCCTCCGTTTGTACTCCAACCCTCTTCAGTGCCTCCCTGCTCCTTGTGTGCTTCCACTCTTGGATCAGATTTCAGCAGTGATCAGAGAATCCCACCACTCAGGATAAAATGGAAAGGCTTTTAATGTCCCAGAGCCTCAAATAGAGCTCAGTGACGTGGGCTTTCCCCCCCACAGAACGTTTTTGCTTTAATTAGGATAAGTACAGTTTGACAGTGTGTGGGGATATTAATAGGAGGTGCAGTGTATTAGTTAGAAAACAGTATGTATTTTACCACTGAGTTAAGCTATGATGAATTAAAGCAACAATACGTAAATATTGACCACTAGGGGCGCTAAATCTGCAATTTCCAGGTTTAGCGCCCCTGTAGGCTCCTAGCATGTGGTAGCGCTCCTGTTTAAGGAGCGCTCTAGGTCACATGACATGTCAAGTGCTGCATATTGACATGAAAAATCAAATAATATATCTTAAATTAGGCTAATATGTGGATCAAAGGTTACGTATCCAAGCATCTGCTCCCTTATTGTTGCCACAGCGAGTCATTGCAACTTACGCACAGACTTTTAGTTTTAACAGAGGTTTAATGGCGGATATCCCTCATAACCAGGTCCTCCGTTCCAAAGAGAAATTAGTAAATTACAGTGTTCAGAATATCAACGTTTATTTTATGAATAAATTGAAAATTGTAATGTAAAATGCAATGGACTTGCTGTAGGAAGGCTTTGTGTCTGTTTTAAGTGACAAGGCGACCAAAGCTGATATTTCTCTGGAGAAAATACTGCGCCCTTTCTGTAGGGTTAGGGTTCTTACACGTTTCTGTGCTTCCTCCTGTAAATAAACACCTCACTGATGGTGAAAATGGTTTGAGTTGTTGTTTCTCAGTTGAAGAGGATTGTCGTCAGCGTTATGGTTTTGCGTAAATAAAACTTGGTTATACCTTTTAGATTTTTCTTATATTTTTTTTAACCTGATATTTTTTACAGAGCTCTTATCTAATTCCAAATATTCAAACAAATCATTTCTTCTTGAACTTTTCATCCCCGATATGCTACAGAAATAGTCCTTTAAAGATAATTATCGTGAGTGATTGTTGCGTAGTTTTAAGCCTGTTGTTCGAAAAAGAGCAAAGAAGCATCTTCGTGAAAATGTCTTCTCCTCATGATTCCTTCAAGATTTTTCATTAAAATTGGAAGCACATTTGTCTGACATTGATTATGCCTGGGACTACCTTCCTGATTGTTTTCGTCTTATTAACAAACACGCTCCGTTTCATCAGGTGGTTCACCTCTGAACTAGCAAGTCTCTTGCACAGGAGAAATCAGCTTTTAGCAGCTACAAGGAAATCTGACTGTGAAGTTGATTGGTTGCAGTTCCGTCAATTACAGAACCATTTTACTGCTGCTATAAAGAAAGTATAACAGGTTTTTTTTTTCTCAGACTACAAATTACTTAAATAACCCAACAAAACCTTGGCAAACTAAGTCTCCCTCTGGCAGCTCTCACTAGTTTCCCCTTTCATTAACCATGAACTCCTGTTGTATCGGATAAGTCTGAGATGCTTAATCGTTTAGACATTTCATTGCCTCTGGATCGTTATATATCGCCGTCTGTGTTGGTCAACCTCTCACTTCCTCCATGAATTACCCCCTCAACAGAAACACCATCTGATTTCCACATGAATCTGTCAATTAAGTTTCTAAGGCGCTGAAGGGTCTTGATCCTAATAAATCTGTCGGAGAATTTTTCTCCTTTCTTAAGCAGAAAATAATATGTCTGAACCAGTGTCTCATATTTTTAATCTCTCTTTGCAAACTAACGCCAATCCAGGTACGTGGAAAACTGTTTTTGTTCTCCTCTGACAGAAAGACGGTGATCTGCTCTGTTAAACTGTTATGGTCCTACTATGTCATAACTTTGTATTTGAGCCCAGGTCTTTGAAAAACTGGTTAATGATCAGCCTAAAGGATATTTGTGTGCAGCCAACTTCTTGTCATGTCATCAGTCTTGTTTCAGGAAACGGCACTGTAGAGTTACAGCCACCATAAAAGTTGTAAATGACGTCATTAAAGCCGAGGGTGCCAACGACTACTGTGCTGCCCTTTTCATTGACTTGTCTAAGGCGATTGGTACTGTTGCTGTCTAATATTGTTTCAGATAACGCATGTTTTTTTAATTATCTGTCAAATTGTAGACTATGTGTGCTGCACAGAGGTCTGTCATCAGAACAAGGTGCCACGGGGCTTCGTTCTAGGTCCAACTCGGTTTTCAGTTTTATGCAAACGGTGTCGGCGAAAATGTTACTGACGCTTGTAAATATTTTTATGCTGATGACACCGTGGTTTACTGCCATTGAAAAACCTTCACTGCTGTTCTGTGTTTAATTTTATTCAATCTGATTCGCTCCGTCTGAGACTAAAATGCCGATAAGATAAAGGTCAAGATGTTTCTTTCGTACATTTTCATTTAAGCTACATTTTCTAAATAAGCTAAAGATAAAACATGGATTTTCTTCTGAAATGTGTCTTGGTTTTTACTCAGCGCTGGAAGCATCTTGTCTTAATGACTTTCCTGCCTCTGTTAGATTACCATGATGTTTGCATAGGTTGGTTGCTTTCTATCAGGACAGAATATAAATCTGTCACTCAACACTGTGCTTTATATTCTGGTCATCAGTATCCGTCTGTAGACTCATGCATTGGAACATATTCGTCTAGAGAGCTATTCTGGGATTGCTTTTGCCTTATTTATCATCCTGCAAGTCTTAGTTTGATCAGCTCTCTGGTAAAAGGCATTTTCTTACTCTGCCCTGTCAACTTGGACCACTTTACATGTTGATTCTTAGAAACTTATTCTTTATATAATATTATCTAATTTATATTGATTTTTTTGTAGCGTTACTTGTTTTGTAACTTTTTGTTTGTGTGTTATCAATAAAAAGTCTGTCTTGTAAATGAGACATGAATAAATAAAGGTTGAAAATAATCTACTCTCAATCGGAATATTAACCTGCAATAATGTGTGCAGTTTTATTTTCCTGCTGTTGGAAAAATTAGGATTATGACAAGAACTTGTTTTTTGACAAGAACTTGTTTTTTGAATTTCTTTTTTTTGTTAAGTTATAGGACTTTCAGGGATCCTCTGGTCTCTGTTTACTCCAAAGGTTGATTTAGGGGGTAGCATTGTGTGCACATACAAAGGATGTGTTTAAGGTGCATTTTTCTGCTGTGGTTGATAAGTGTATCCATGGGAAATGCTGGATTCTTTCAGGAATTTGCTGCATTTCACTTACCATAAATAGAGATGTACACATGGGTCAAGTGTAACTAGGACAGCCCCCCCCCCCCCCCCTTTCCATTCCTGTTTCCACCACGTCCAACACACAGCCTGCCTGCATACAAGGAAACAATGTCAATTTGTGCAGGACTTTTCCCAGGCTGTTTATTTGGCGGATGAAGGTTCAGGGCCTAATAAAACGCCTGAGACTCCTGTGGACTCAGAGCTGTTCAACATGGAGGATCGGGGGTTATCTGGGTAACGCTGTCATTACCGCTGTGGTTACATTTAGGGCTGCAGACCATAATACATCCGGTAGATGTCCAGTCATTTTAACAGCTGCTTCCTTCAATTGCATGTAGTAAATTAAAGATAATGTACAGAAATGTGAAATTTTAGAAAAAAATATTTCCTTGAAGATTGGGTCAATTAAACCTTTAATTAAAAGCTTCAGTCTGACAGGGATTAAGCGGGGAAAACGAGTCCAGACACAGGAATCCAGTTACAGACATTTATGAACCCATTTAACCCACTTTGTGACCTTCTTTTGTCCAACCAGTCAGCGCTTAACAAACACTGCTTTGAGTGAACTTATTTCAGACTCCCAGTGGTTCGCTCAACACTCGACACTCAACAAGTTAAAGAAATGCTTTACTATGGCAGCATGAACACAGCTAATGGAGAAAACGGCAAAACACACCTCAGGAAATGGGTTTTAATGCTAGGTGGGGTTAGGGCTGGGCCATTAATCGATTTGATCAATTAATTAAAATTCAGAATTTATCACGATTAGATTTTTGGAAAATCTGTATTTTATTTTGCCAATGAACTCATTTGGGCTTACATGAAGAGAATAGCATTAATGCTAAATATATGTTAAGGAATTTATAACGTCAAAATATTGTAAAGAGGAAACTTTTTTTTTTTTACCGTAACACGAGGAACTTTAATTTTTTTTAGTTAGTTTGAAGTTACACAAATGAAGTGAAGCCTGTTCTTAGCTCATTGTGTTAAACCACTAGCAACAAACATGCTAAATTTCCATTGTTTATAATGGCAGGGCGGCCATCTTTGTTTTACAGCATTTTTAACGGGTTGCATTTAGTTGCACTTTGAATTCAGGTCAACTCCCAGATTAGATGCGTGAGATAAAAGTGTTTAAGTGTTTAAAATAATTTCTTTAATTTCTTTTTGTGAACCGGAAATGAGAAAAAAAAAAAACAATTAACTGGATTTGGTATAATAGAATCTGAGATTTTATTTTTGGGCTCTATCGCCCAGCCCTAGGTGGGGTCTTAATTCATAGAGCAACAGTGAAAGTTCACTATCTGAAAACTAAATCACAGTATGTATTGAAAGGTGAAATAATCTGCATATTTTATCAAGCTGGTGTAAATTTACACGGCTTTATTACACATATTTCTGATTTACTGACAATGTTACACGCCACAATATAGAAACCGTGTCACTACAGCTGGATGTGCATCTTTGCAAATAATTCTGCTAACATTATATTGAACTTTGTTATAAATAACGTTATAATATATGATCGTAGGCTCAAGATGGTTGGCGGCACCAAGGGCATATCGCTAAAATGTTACATGGCAGCTTTCTTCAGGATTAAAGGATTGTAATGAGAAGTCAGAAAAGGTGCTGGAGTGACTGGTCTTATGAAGCATAGCGAAAACCCTCCCCCACCTGTTGCTAAAAGCTACCAGTCGGCTAGTCAAATGAAGATTAATCTTTCTTTGCCTACCAAAAAAGGCATTCTTCAACTCTCAAAAAGTCCTAAAAATATCCAGCTTTTCAACGCTAGGAATAAAGTAAAGAGTTGGGTCTTAAATTAATTTGCCTTTCAGTTCTTGCTGTGGTAATATGCCTTTATGCTTTGATTAAACTACAAGTCCCACAATGCAGTGCAGCAGAACCTGATGATATCTCAATATACGGGTCCAGTCAGAAGAAAAGTACTGTATGGGCACTCTGCTTGCTCCCAGTGGTTCAAGTCCTGCCTCTTGAAACTTAATAATAATAATAATAATAATAATACTCTTTGTCATTTCAACATATATTTCAATGAAATTTGTCCTCTGCATTTGACCCGTCCCTTAGGGAGCAGTGGGCTGCCACCATGAAGCGGTGGCCACCATCACTCTTAGGGGCTAGATGATGGGTGAAAACCTCTGATGACAGGGAACGGTTTTATTTAAATTCTTAATAAGTTTGATAAAAATGGTGGGATTTCAGGCACAGTTTTTTTTGCTCAGAGTCTCCTATCAACCCCTGCCTACTCTCAGGGACAGGAAGGTTATTTAAGGGGTGGTAATGTTTCAGTCATGGATTCAGTTTGACTTGAAAATTTTAGCTAAAGGCTTTGGCTTATTGAATTTGACTAGGTTTAAATAAAATTACGGTCAGAATATTGTTACCGGTGCCATAATCATGTCATTAGGACTCAGGCTGAGGAACGGACTTTATTCAGCTGTGTTGTATCCGGGTACACATCTTAAAGGTTTTGGGACTTGATCCATAAAAGGGAACCCTATTGGGTTGCTGAGGGATTAATACAAACTACCTGCATTACATCACAGCATCAAAGTTCTGCCCTCACAGTTTTAACTTGTTATGAGACGGATGTTATGGTTAATTCAAATGACAAGCGTTTATAGAGAAGTACACTATCGACACTGCATGCAGTGTTCTCTCCACATTTAAACATGCAAATACCAGAGAAACGCATGAAAACAAACGCTTGCCCTGTGCAGAAATCCTCTCAGCATATCGTAGGTTAAAGGTCACCAGGCTGGTCCACAGGCAACAAGCAGAGACGCTGGATTTAAGGTGGATATTCAGACCTGAGAAAAACAGAGCAGGCAGGTCAGGATCTGATTAAATCTATTATGTGGACTTAAGGTCGCCAATTTCAACATGTCTTCTGCTCATTTCACAACTATTTAAAGCCTGTAAACAAAGTTTGAAAAATGCATTTTGTCTGCTGTAATTAAGGTACAGTGCAACATTTTATGCCGATGGGGTTAAGTTTATTTAGTCATTTTTAATTTTTTTTTAATAAAAGCTTAGATGAAAACATGAATACGGCTGCTTGTGTTCAGCTGAAGTTAAAACAAGATTAAAACCTGTCTTCCTAACAAAACGAGTAAAATTTTAAACTTAGAGGGTTTTCTTTTGGCCTACAGTAAAGCTTAAGCCCAGTTCAAATGTCTTATAGACAGTTTTTTAATCTTATACTCCAAATTTTTTTGGGTGAAGAAGTGCAGCCATGGCTTCCTGGCATGAAAAGTGAATTCAATTCAATTCAATTTTATTTATATAGCGCCAAATCATGAAACATGTCATCTCAAGGCACTTTACAAAGTCAAGTTCAATCATATTATACAGATTGGGTCAGATTATACAGATTGGTCAAAAATGTCCTATATAAGGAAACCAGTTGATTGCTTCAAAGTCCCGACAAGCAGTATTCACTCCTGGGGAACCGTAGAGCCACAGGGAGAGTCGTCTGCATTGTACATGGCTTTGCTGCAATCCCTCATACTGAGCAAGCATGAAGCGACAGTGGGAAGAAAAACTCCCCATTAACGGGAAGGAAAACCTCCGGCAGAACCGGGCTCAGTATGAACGATCATCTGCCTCGACCGACTGGGGTTACAGAAGACAGAGCAGAGACACAACAAGAGAAACAAAAAAGCACAGAAGCACACATTGATCTAGTAATCTGTTCTACATTAGATGGTAGTAGCGGGTGAGCCGTCTTCTCTGGATGATGTCACAGTTAACAGAACGCCAGACCAGGTGTACCTACTATGAAGAGAAAAGAGAGAGAACAAAAAGTTAAAAGCTGAAATGACGACAGTCATTTCAATGTAATACAATGCAAAACTAATATTTTTAATTTTCCTCCACATGTGGTCTGATTTCAGGAAGTGAAACATTTAGTCAGTCTCCCTACCAGCAGATGTTGCTCTGTCTGGAACAGGGGGAACCCCTCCACTGTGCTTGGCTGGCTGTAAATCAGTTTATGATGCAAAAACTTATCTGATACTTCACGGAGGAGACGTAACGCTGGTTTTATTATTTATCAGTCTGCACTTTTGGTGCTAAAAAAATTTACAGTCAGCGCCCAAAAACAGTCCACAACCCACAGTCCACCAGTCTGGTGTCTCAATCAGCAGACACGCTTCTAAAGATGGCCGACGCCATATGAAGACCCCGGCTGGCTGCGACGCTTGAGTCGGCGTTCAGATGGAAGGAGGATCTTGTTGGCTGTTTTTTTTTTTTTTTTTTTTTTTTGTCTATGATGAATGAGCTGTAGTGACGAAGCCACTCAGCTGATGGTTGAACATGCAGTAATTACCACTTCCTGCTCTTTCATATTAGGCACACAAAGGACACCCTGAAGTCAATCCTGTGGGCAACCCCTGAAACGCACTGGGCTCAACAGGCCGAGTCCTTTTTGCGGCCAACCGTCATTATTCTGCTTCAGCCGCTGGAAACTAATAAGTTTTTAAAAGCTTGGACTTGTAGAAATGCTCAAAGCACCGTACTGCAGCACAAAGGAGAAAGATGTTGTAAGACTTTCTGCTACGCTTAGCTAACTGGAAGCTGCCAACGCGTTCTCAGAAGCTGACCACACCCAGTGGCGTTAGAAACAAAGCTTCAGAGTGTTGCTGCTGTTTAGTCACTTTGAGCAAACCCTCGTAATTAGCCGGTGTGGAAATACAATCTGGCACGGTCGCTACACGGGCATGTCGGCTTTGGGAGATCCCAGATCGCCGCGGTCTCGCTTCGCTAAGCCGGTAATTGCCTGCTGGGAATCTCTGATGCGTCTGCAAACATCTGTGGTCTTACAGTGTCCTGCTCTGCTCTGGAGCCGGACTGTTTTTGTTTGTTTGGTTTTTTTTATTCTCTTTGGTGAACGGTGAGAGAAATTCCTTTGATTAGTTGATCAATGTAGTGCTGGAGTGCATAAAAAGGGAGAGCTGGCAGTGACAAAGGGAATCACGATAAACCTATGGTTGTCTTTATGATTTTAAACGCCCAAGGTCACCTGGACCAAAGAGTCCAGTGGTTCGCATGTTACCGGCGGCGTAATGATACGCCCCTGATCAATATATCAACAGCAGGGAAGAGCTTTTTCACGTTTCAGGCTGGTGGATCTTAACCGGCTTCTTTTTTAAATTGCAAAAAATAAGAAACAGGACGAACAGACCGAACCGAGTAGAGACAATAGTGCATTTAACTTTAAGCCCGAGCACGCCTGACCAGCCCTGTGTGTCGTTATTAATAAGACAAAAGCAAGTGGTGCATGTTCTGTTCTTTTATGTGCACTGTTTGTAGATTCTGCTTCATCCTTCTGTCCAGATCACGGGTCAGCAACCTTTACACCCGCAGAGCCATTTTTACCCTCAGTCCAGCTAAACAAATTTAGTTTAGAGCCACAAAAGTTACACATCTCTCTGAAACAAGAGCTTGTTTTTATAGTATACTATAGGAAATTAGTTTACATTTTTTTTTAAATTAAAGATCAAGTATTTTTATATTTAGGCTTAATGCTTTTATTGCAATTGGCATAAAAAAAGTTGTTTGCAACCTATTGACAAAAAGATATTTCATTTATCTATAGTAAAATATTCTACACACCATTAGTTTTTTTTCTTTCTGGAAATGTTATGCATATATTGCAGAATTAAATGCATCCTAAAGCGAGCAAGTTTAAATTACCTTTACAATTAGAAACAATGACCGAGTTTTTAAGAGCCAAAGCTGAAGGTGTAAAGAGCCACACGTTGCAGAACAAATTTAGTTTAGAGCTACAAAAGTTACACATCTCTCTGAAACAAGAGCTTGTTTTTATAGTATACTATAGGAAATTTGTTTACATTTTTTTAAAATTAAAGATCAAGTATTTTTACATTTAGGTTTAATGCTTTTTCTTCAATTGGACAATTGATTTTTTTATAGCAAATGGCATCAAAATGATGAAAAAGCAAGTCGTTTGCAACCTATTGACAAAAAGATATTTCATTTATCTATAGTAAAATATTCTACACATCATTAGTTTTTTTTCTTTCTGGAAATCTTATGCATATTTTGCAGAACTAAATGCATCCTAAAGCAAGCAATTTTAAATTACCTTTACAATTAGAAACATTAACCAAGTTTTTAAGAGCCAAAGCTGAAGGTGTAGAGAGCCACAGGTTGCAGACCCCTGGTGTGGGACATGAACACCATCCTGTGTGGGTCCTTTTCTGCTCAGTTTTCACATTGCCTGATGAATCTGACCCATTATCCGCCGGTGTTATGCCTCCATGCTGCTTTAAAACATGTAAATATATTGTATGAGGTCAGAAAGTACACTGCAAAAAGAGATCTAGAAATAAGTAAAATTTTCTTGAAACGAATGTATTTGTCCTTGATTTGAGCAGGTAAATAAGATTATTTGCCAATGGAATTAGTATTTTTACCCCTAAAATAAGATAATTAGATATACTTCACTTGAAATAAGATAATGGAGATGAGTTGTTCCTATTTTAAGTTCAAAAATCTTATTCCATTGGCAAATAATCTTATTTACCTGCTCAAATTAAGGAAAAATTCTCTCATTTCAAGAAATAATTTCTTATTTTGAGTTCTATTTTTGCAGTGTAGCAGTAAGTTTGTGCTCCCTCTGATTGAAACTTGCATGAAACGTAGAAGACGACTATTGTTGCAGTTAAAGCTGCAGCTTTCCACGTGTGCTCCACGCAGCGCAGGCATTATCACAAACAAGTCGGAGCTGCCCTGAGACTTTGTGAACCCACCGTTCCCATAATATCTTCCATAGCCATCTCTGCTGCATGGTGTTCTCTTCAACACAGCTTGCATAGCTAACCATTTAGCCATCTAGACCACGCATCTCTGTACTTTCTCTTCCTGTCTCGTCTAACTCGTCCGTCAGGCTGCATGGGAGGCATCAGCGGAGCAATACAATAGAACGGATCCGGTTGCTATGAAACTTGATTAGTTTGCTGCGCCTAGCAGTGCTCAGGTGTGCGTATATTTTCCACTGACAGGTTATAAACGCAGGCCGTACGGCCTCAGGTCCAGCCCTGAGCTTTAGGAAGGGATGCCGATGGAGTCGAGTTACATCACAGCTGTTTTTTGTTTTTTTCTTCTTCTTCTTTTTTGGTTAAACGGATCCTTTCGAGTCCCGACACGCTCACGGCGCAAAGTCTGACTGTAGATTGTCTATGTGTAAAATGTTGCTCGTCCACATTTAGTGCCGTCATATGACAGCCGTGTGATTTCTTTTTTTTTTTTTTCTGCACGGCAGGCGTGATTCTTCGCTTGATCAGCAAAAGCTTTGAAAGGCGGCGTCACTTCAGAGCGTCTCATGTCGCTGATTTGTGGCTCTATTGTGATGATAAAGAAGAGAGGAAGTGTCATGTTGGGCCTTTTTATCTTTAGTTCCCCCGTGAAGCCTGTTGGGCTCCAGGAGGCATGAACCAAAACACAGCTGTTGAGTCGAGAAGCGACAATAAAAGTGCTTTGCTATTAATAGAGGGTTTATCTTTCAGCGAGCGGCCGTGTGGCCCGCTGAGATTAAAGTTTAACCAACCCATCTCTGGCTTCTGATTGGTCTTATCTGTGTTCATTAAAGAAAAGACTGGAGCTAAAAATATTCTTAAAGCTCCCAAACACTAGCCAGAGATGACGTTATTTAACACATCCGGTCCTGTGGAGTATCAGCGAACGGGTCAAAAGTTTATCTCTGTTTCACCTTTCGTACATATGTGCAGCAGAAAGTGATAAAAAACGGACCCCCACCCCTCAGAATATTAACAAAACAACGATAGATGCCATAAAAGAAGCAGAATTACAGATCTTTTTACACTTTACACTCGTTTAATACACTGGGCTACAACCCGTGCAATAATCCTGATGTAGTGACTTCTGCTGCTATCACCACCTGAACATACATCAGAACACACGTATGTATATGCACATATATACGTGTAAGTACGTATGTATGTAGGCGTATAGGTATATGTATATACATAAGTATCTGTATATATATATATATATATATATATATATATATATATATATATATATATATATATATATAGATATAGATATAGATAGATATAGATATATAGATATAGATATAGATATAGAGATATAGATATAGATATAGATATATATATATATATATATATATATATATATATAGATCACTATGAATATAAATAAGACACCATATGCCAATTCCCATTTCTTTCTTTTTGGTATTCTTTTTGATCCATTGTATATATGAAGATTCACTGTATATAATTGAATGCACCTTTTCCTACTCTGCACCTTCTTGTATGAACCGATGTGGCTAGTGAATTTCTCCATTGTGAGATCAATAAAGCCCTATCTTATCTTATCTAAAAAGGTCGAATATTCAGAAATTGTCCCCAACCAAGATGAGATCTAATCTCACTTTTATTTCTCTGTTGTTTATTTGCAGACAAACAAACTAAAATGAACTTTCTTGTCTTCATAAAATGCAAGATATCAACCAAGATGTCCGTTCTGAGGGAAAAAACTTAAAAAGCAGTGCCTCCTAATAGGCATTTTACTGCCATTTGGTGGAAATAACATCAGTTAGCTGCTGAAACTGCCTGAAGAAAGCTTGTCCCGCTCCTCACTTTCAGCTCTGAGATGCTTTAAGTTTTTATCTTGCACACACAGCCTGTCTCCATCCCTTTATTCCTGGCCAGTCCCCGCTGGACACGCTGGTATATTTTGGGTCACTTGTGTCGCGTTTAAGGGTCCAGATGTGATTCAGCTCTCTTTTATTTACAGACGGTCTCAACCACCCTCTGGTGCACCATCAAGTTCGTTCCATTATAATTAGCTGACCAGGTCAGAGCGTCTCCAAATCACTTCCAGCTCCATGTTTCACAGTTAGTTTGAAGTTATTTTCCTGGAACGCTGCACTCGGTGCTGGAGACCCAATAATTAAATGTTAGGCCTTTTAATCCAGAGGTCCTGGTTTTATCCATGTTCTCTCTTCATGGTTTTCTTAGAGAACAAAGGGTTTCATCCCTGATATTAAGCCCTGAAAGTTAAACCCATGTCGTCTCATTCTAGTTCTACAGGCGCGCCTTTTCATATTGACAATAGGAAGAACCCATTTATTGTTTTTGGAGGCTTCGTTGAGCATTTTACAGTTGGATAAGGATTAAACCCTGGACGGGTCGCCATGCACACACAGACTCACACCTAAGGGCAACTTGGAGAAACCAAGTAACCCAGGATCCTGCAACTTTTACAGTCTAAAGAGTCATTTTTCCTACAGTCCACTTGAATTAAACTCGTTCAGAGCCACAAATGTTGCCTGGCCTTTTGAAAAATGACAAGTTATAATTTTTGATAAAGATCTACTGTAGGAAATATGTTGCCATCGTTAAAGAAACGCCCTTTTATGTCTATTGTGGGGTTTAAAAAAAGAGGATGGACAGGATGTTATTTGTGGATATTGATGTAAAAAACTAAATCATAGTTTCCAACATAATGAAAAAAATATTGATTTAAAATGAAATATTATTGACACCTTTAGCGTCATTCTGTTGTGAAAATTAAAAGCAATTATTCCAAGAAAAAAACTGCTAGAACCTGCATTTATTATCATTATTACATTTAAATACCATAATAAAAATATAATTTGTAGCCAAAATTATTAAGAGCCACTGTGGAAGGTCCAAAGAGCTGCAGGTTGCAGAGCCCTGGACTAACCCAGCAGTCTTGATTTTGGGGTGGGAGGAAGCAGGAGCACCCAGAGAGAACCCAAACATGCACAGGGAGAACATGCAGACTCTGTGCAGAAAGACCCCTGGCTGGGATTTGAACCCAGGACCTTCTTGTGGGCACGCGTGCGTGTGTTGGCAGTCAAAGAGCAGTGTTTCTGCTGATCGGGCCCTGGTGTGATCAAACATGTTTGACTTGCAAAGCCACGAAAGGTGCAGAAAGCAGGCGTCCCAGTCGGGAATTCGACAAGGACACTGCAAAAACGAATCTAAAAATAAGTAAAAAGTGTTTTTGTCCTAGATGTGAGCAGGTAAATAAGATTATCTGCCAATGGAATGAGTATTTTGACTCCTGAAATAAGATAATTAGATATTCTGCACTTGAAATAAGATGATGGAGATGAATTGTTCCTATTTTAAGTGCAAACTGGCAGATCATCTTATTTACCTACGCAAACCAAGGAAAAATACACAAATTTTAAGAGCATTTTACTTATTTTTAGTTCCGTTTTTGCAGTGGAGACAACTCCGTGAACAAAATGCAGCAGATCCTGGATCACGAGGATAAAGTTTTTCCTAAGAAAAAATCATCATACGGTTTGAAACCATCACAATCAGTGAAGCTCAGAATACAAAACAAATATTCTACTGTCAGAGAAGAGGAAGAAACTCCCTTTTTTTTTCACCTCAGAGGAACAGTCTGATTGAACTGATCGAAAGCAAACATCTGCCTTTGTTTCTCAGTGGGACAAACATTTCACAGGAACTCACAGGACTCCAGCAGCGCATAGATGTCCGACACAAACGTCCGCAGAGGAGAAGCCGCTCACAGACGCTGAGTGCGCTTTAATTTCTAAGACTGTCTATTTTATGATTTAAACAACTGAAATATTGCAATTAAAACGGCGATTAATCCCTTGCATCCCCGGGGGTCTGTGTCTTCAGCCACATTTTAGTGCATGTGTTCACCTCTGCACAGTAAAAAAAAAAAAAGAAAAGGAAAAGGGCAAATAAATCGTGTAAAGCAAATCAAACATACCCTGGAATGTGCGTGTGCTCACAGATTGGAGATAAAAACCGTGCAAACAACTCATTCAAGCTGGACTCATTCACTTACCAACGCTGCTACAAATGGTTGCTTTAGGGCCGAGTTTCAATTGGCAAGACTTAAATACAAAAAAAAAAAAACAGCGTTCAGCAGCTTTCAAGGCTACATGAGAAACTCAACGTCTTCAAAAACAATAAAACAAAATCTCTAATCAGCCTTAAGAATTAAAATTTACAACATATTTTTTCATTTATTGAAAAGCAGCAAAAAAGTCCTGCAACAAAACCCGTTCGAGTGTATTAAGTCACAAAGGCAATGATTAAGTCCATGCTAAATATTAGAAATATTAGAGCTTTTGAGCACAGCAGGCTGTGGAAGGCTTAGTGTTGCTCATTGCTTTCCAGTGCAGAAGCATTTAAACTCCCAATTCCAGATTTAGACTAAGCGGATAGGCAAATGGCTCCTAATGTTGCTAATTATGGCAATAAAAGAAATAACTTGTTGTAGTGAGTTGAACAGGAAGCTGAAGAGGCGGGCTTTACTCCCTGCTTGGAGTTTAGAGATATGTTAAATTCACCAACACGGCAGAAATCCTGCCTTTTTTTAACTAGATGGAGGTTAGACGAGTTTTAAAAAGCAACTAATCAAAATCTATTCTAACCTGAATACGTTTAGTAACTAAAAACTCACTTATTGTATTATGTTGTCCTATTTAAAATGAAAAAATGTGTTTATCTTCTGATACAAACTATATTTTTGTGCAGATTTTGACATTTTTCCTGTTATTAATTTGGATTAAAATGAGATGAGTAAATGTACAGATTATGTTACCGTATAAGAAATCATTCTTTTGTTTCTATAACATGTTTTCAACAACTACTTCTAGATCTGTTGGGTAATCAGGTATATTGCATTTATACTCAATTTTCTGATCATAAATGTTTTTCAAATTAAGTAAAGCACTTTATATTTAGGAAGTTATAGTAAAGGTAAGGTGGTTGAAATATGAAACTTAAAGCTATAGTTGGTAATCCTGTTCAGAAACACTTTTTTTTAATCCTGGGTAACATTGTCCTTCCACCCTGAAAGTAGTTAAAACATTATGCATTCAGAAAAAAAAATTAGGTTTAAAAATGGATCTCTGTGAAAGCTGCAGGCCTGTTAAAATGGGGCTGGATGATATAGAAAAAAAAGCATATTGATAAAATAGAAATCATATTGATCGATATCAACAAATTCAAAACGTACAATTTAAGTGCAACCCTGGCCATTTATGCTGCTGCTTAGTGAAGTATTTTTAGATAGACACAAACACTGAATTAAAACTCAACCCTTTATTCAACCAACTTTTTACCAAAACTGCTAGTTTTTAAAAAAGAAAAAAGAATGCCTGCTCTCTGAACTCTTTGAAGGGGCGGAGCTTGGTGACGTAGCGTTCCTGGGTCTGCGCTGTGATTGGTTGGATGATGTAATGACTGTAATATTAACCTACATGGCTAAAATGCACAAGGAATGAATTCTGTTATTCTGTTGAACTTTTTATTGCCCCCTTTTTTTTCTTCTATCAATCGATGTTTATTGTTATTGAATTATCGTCCAGCCCTATGTTAAAACTCTGACCAATCCCTGCCGTTCGGTCCAGAAGGGCTGGGATTGGTCAGAGTTTTGTTCCTGCTCTCACCCGTAAATGTTATATACTCACCCCCCTCTCTCCCTCCAGTTCTGGGGGGTAATCACTTTACCTATTGGTTGTCCCACATGCCAATCATTGTGACGAGCTCACCTAACGCCAGTGTGCGTGCTCGTTCCTTGCTAGTTTCTGCTTGCTGGCTGCGCATGCGCACTTCTAGTGTTTGTGTCCGGTTAGCTTAGCGCTTAGCTTAGCGGCTAGCTTCGGTGTTAGCTGTTCTCACCATGGCTGAAAGTCGCAAAAAGCAAACCATGTTCATGTTTATGAGAAGAAGACGGCGGCCTCAGTAGAAAGAAATAAGACGAGAATGGATTTGGGAGATTTTTTTTCTTTTTCTATCGATCCTCTGATGAGCGGAAGAGCAGGTACAACGGTCTTGAGCAAGTGCAGTGATTCAAAAAGGGACTTGGGGGAAACTTCTGGAAAAATCTCAGATTCTACTTTTTAAGCAATGCTAGGAAACATAAGACTTCATGTTACTGTTAAATATAAATGTACTGTATACATTTCTCACATGTTTATTATGTCATAGTCGGTATATTTAAATCATTAAAGCTACAGCTTCTTCTTTTTTTTTTACAGTTTTTCTTTTAATTACAACATGATGTTGGCAGTACAGTCTGCATACAATTCAGGAAATTTGCACATATAAAGGCATGGTTGAATTTATTGGACATATTGCCAGTACACTTTGTGTCTAATTGAGGCCAGTATGGCCGTAAACAGTTAACTGGGATCCAGCGTCACGTGCAGCATGCTTGTACAACCTTCGAAAACCCATATCACAGAAGGAAAAACTGTGATAAGTAATGTTTAACATGGACACATGCCCGCCTTCATGATCTGATTATTTCTAGACCTTCCTCGTGTTTTCCTTGCCTCCTATCTGAAAATCACGCTGCAGTCTTCTCTCACTCCCTGTTCATCATCCAGGACACAAAAACACACATCCCAGTTCCCCACCTTCACCTCCTTGAAGCAGGGAGTTGTCTCTGAGGAGACGGGGTTTTTGTTTTGTTGTTGTTTTTGTGAGAAGGATAAAACAGATGCACACAGTGAACGCACACAGAGTGCAGACAGAGCCTGGGGGTCTGCAGCTTGATGTCAGGGTTTCAGACAAGTTGACATTTCCCGCCGTGTGTCTACCATGTGTGCACCGGCGTTCAAGTCCAAGGGTCTGTGCTTGAACTCCAGCTCTCTGCTCTTCAATGTCCCGGTGTGTAATTAGTCTCTTAGCAGAATTAGCTGCGTTAATTAACTGCGTGTTTTACTATATAATGCTTACAGGCGGTCTGGGTGTCTGCAATGCTTCTGTGTAGGAGACTAAATGTCTGAATGGTTATCTAAAGAAACAGCACTGCAAAAACAATCTAAAAATAAGTAAAATGTTCTTAAAGTTAGTGTATTTTTCCTTGATTTGAGCTGGTAAATAAGATTGTCTGCCAATGTAATGCACTGCAAAAACGGATCTAAAAATAAGTAAAATGTTCTTAAAATTTGTGTTTTTGTCCTAAATTTGAGCATGTATATACAATTATCTGCCAATGAAATGAGTATTTTGACCCCTAATATAAGATAATTAGACATCCTGCACTTGGAATAAGATGATGAAGATGAGTTGTTCCTATTTTAAGTGCAAAAATCTTATTCCATTGGCAGATCATCTTATTTACCTGCTCAAATTAAGGACAGATACACTCATTTTAAGAAAATATTACTTATTTTTAGTTCTGCTTTTGCAGTGTGTGTATTTTGACCACTAAAATAAGATAATTAGACATCTTGCACTTGAAATAAGATGATGGAGATGAATTGTTCCTATTTTAAGTGCAAAAATCTTATTCCATTGGCAGATCATCATATTTACATGCTCCAATCAAGGACATATACACTAACTTTAAGAACATTTTACTTATTTTTAGTTCTGTTTTTGCAGTGAGGGTTTTCTTGATGGAATCTGCTTAAGAGACTCTTTAGTTGATTCTTAACCGTTTCTAAACGGTTAATTTGTTCACAGTCAAAGATGTGCACACGTCAACTTACAGCAGGGACTTTGATTTGGGCAAACGTTGAACAAGTATAGCTTTGAGCCATTTCCGGTGTCAAATCTCAGGAATAAAACTGTAGACTAAAGTGAAACGTGTGACATCCAACTTGTCAAAAATATTTTCACATTTCTACATATATTGGTCAAAACAATGTTCCTGCTGACAATGAGACGGAGCCTCCTACATGTAGTCGGGTCAATAGTTATCCAAAGATAAAAGTGTCCAATCTATTGTTTATTAAAGTCTGAAGCAAGTCAGTTTTATAGTCTTAATTCAATTAAATCCAATCAATTCAAGTCACCAATGCTTTTAAAATGCCAAAAGGAGTTAAATCATTTGTTTGGATCTAAACACAATCATCATAATGAGCTTTTCCTTTGGGCATGTTGCCTTTAAAATCGTGTCTAACTCAAGAATGTGTGTATACCTGATCTAAATGTGGAAATCAACATGATTAGGCCATTTTTATACCAAAAGTCGCAGAATTGGAACAGCTTTGATCAGCAGGTTGCATCAAGTCTCTCCAAGCAGCATTCACTCCTCCTGAAAGAGCGTAGAGCCACAGTGGACAGTCGTCTGCATTGTTGATGGCTTTGCAGCAATCCCTCATACTGAGCATGCATGAAGCGACAGTGGAGAGGAAAACTCCCCTTTAACAAGGAGGAGAACCTCCAGCAGAACCAGAACCAGGATCAGTGTGAACGCTCATCTGCCTCCACCCACTGGGGGTTTAAACTTATTTGAAACTAAAATTATTTGGGTAAAATTGTTTCAAAATGTGTAGCGGACTTTCAAAGTCCGGGGTATTTACTGAAAGTCCTCGCAACGGAAAACGGGCTGTTAAACGTTGTTTAACTGCATCGGAATCACACATGACTTCTCATTTTAATTGGCTACAAACGGATAAACAGAACTCAATTAAATTTTCCTAATCATCTCTAACTTGTTGTGTCCACACCTCCAAATCATAGCTGCCATATTTAGGCTCCCACTCTTTTCCCATCATCATCATCATCATCATCATCATCATCACCATCTCACAGGGAAGAGAAACCTGGAGATGTTGTCGTTTCCCCAGCGAGGCAGGCGGCTCAGCTGCCAAAAACTACAGAATGAGCTCATAGTCTATTACTTATTCATAGGCCCTGTCACACAGGCTGACGCAACCACAGGCCTGCAGCTAAAAGGAGGCAAACGGGCAGATATGCCAGAGAGACGGTCCAGACGTGAGCAAGAGGCCGAAAATAAACCCAAAAGAAAAGCCGAAAGCGTACAGCAATGAATCAGTGTAAAACTGCAGATTAGCAAACTGCTGTTTAACGTCTTGGCTGGCTATTTAGCCAAACCGTCTTTTCTTTCCTTTTTTGAGCAACAAAAGGGGATGTTTTTGAATTCGGTCATTCTTGCTGAAAGACGGTGGCACGGCGTTTTTTAAAGGAACCAGCGGAGGCTCATTCTGTGACGGTTCAACCCTGCCGGGGTTTGCTTCAACAAACACTCTTATTTTCTACCTTTTTTGATTCACTTACATTTTTGCCTGTAGTTTGCAGTGGAAACGTGACCCAGAGTTATTAATGTCAGTTGTCCATTAGGCCCCAATGGTTGAATACGCCCGAAAAGATAATTAACGTGTAAAGTGTGATTTGGTGAAGGGCAGTTCCTTTACCATGTTTAGTTAGCAGCTTATGTTACCTGTTTTAAAGTTCCAATATTTAAATTACTTTGTTTTTTTGTTTTCGTATCTTGATTTCAATAATGTAGCTATTTTATGGATACCAAAGAATGATTTCAGCTGCCATGTTCTGTAACGTTAAGAAGACGTTATCTCTGGGCTTTTGAAGGACATGATCTATTTATGGTACAGATCAAAAGTTTAGTAGAAACTTCCAGTTTCACTTAACAATACTTTTCTCAAAAACCAGGCCTATGGTTTATGGGACGCCTACACTGCAGCATCCAGCTCTGCTTTTATTGATAAACCCAATTTCCTGTTTGCCTTCAGGTGTACGGTGGTGTCGATAGGCTATTGCTGAATCAATGTAAAGAGGGGAAAAAAAAGTGTTTAGGCTTGAAAATGTTCGTTAGACGCATCTTCTGACGCAAAACTAAAGCATTGTGGTTGCATGTCAGATACATATTATGCTCTTTTTAAAGCCACAGGAAGCTTCTTTGAAGAAAGTCTAAGCAGGATAAAAAATCTCAAATTACTTTTTAATTTTATAGTTTTTTTATCTTAAATTTAGATCTTCCTGGGGTCCATACATTCAACTTAGAGAAAAGAAATTTGACTAAAAATAAAAAATTTAAGATCATAGAGCTACACCAGAACAAAATTTACTATTATGAAGGAATAGGGTACTTAACAAGTGCATAGCATTCTATGTAGAGATCAAATATGTACACATGTACAAGTTTGTACATTTATATCTAAATTTATGCAATACATACACAATAAATTGTGTCTATAACATCCAAAAAAGCATAGACTCTTTCCATAGTGAACTTTTTGACTTTGTTGCCAAGTATACCAGTGTAACTGATTTAATTGTTTTTAATTTACATATATGTTTTGTACACATTTGTTGTTGCTGTAGTTTACATAAATAGTTTGAATAAGTGGGGTTATGCAGCGAAGGTCCACGGGCCAGTAGTCTAACCAGGGGTGTCGATGACGGAGGCCTCCGGACCCAGGCCGGGTTCTCTATCACCGCTCCGCCCCTAAATTTACCTGTTTGAGAGTGTTTTCTTACTATAATATACTATTAATGCAAATGCATAAAAATTGCCCCATTAGATCTGATTTAGGAACGCTATCACTGATTGGGCTTTATTCTTCACAGTCACTGTGAATATAAACGGTACAGCAGGATGTTTATTCTCGGTAACGTTTGCCCTTAACAGTTTTAAAACCATCTCTGAAATTATAAACTCTTCCGACAAGTTGTCTCTTGACTTTTTCCTTCGGTGTGGTTGGTAAATGGACCAAAAGAGTCGAAGGATCCAGTGACGCTCGCTGCAGTTTTTAAGGGTCTGTTTGTCTTTGTAGCTGGTCAAACAGTCGGGTTTCTCACATTGTCTCACGTCTTTCTTGTCTAAACTTACTGTGTTCCTCCAGCCTGAGTCTTAGTTAATTTTCTCAGAAAAAGAGTGGCGTCTTCTGTGTTGATCTAGGTTGACTGAACGCAGTCGGATATTTATCGAGGCCCGTTTACTTTGAAAGGTTTCAGGAGGGGCCTGAATGTTTTTCTGTGCCACAAATCGGAAAGATACGGACGAAATCTGTGGAGCAGCTGGAAAAATCCGGGTTAGGAGTCACATGAGCTGAGCGTCAACACCTGCCCCCTGCCTTATTTCTTGGAAGGTGACAGGTGTGGTCCGTAAACGCAGCACTCCAGTGACCACCAGAACCGCTGCAGCAGGCAACAGATAAGACTGTTTATGCTGGCGGGGCTTCAGGTGGGAATGCTCAGGGTGCAGCACCAGGTTTTATCGTCGCCAGAGAGCATTGTGCTGATGTTATGCCGGAGGTGGAAAAAAAACACGTGAAATTCAGGGTGAATTTTAGGTGGGAGGTATTTGTGTTTGTCTGACGCCGTTATCCCCACAGGACTGGTTTGTTTTTGACAGTGTAGGAGCAATTAAAACATTGTTCAAGTTAACTTTAAAGAAGTTGGGTCCTCCAGGACGTCAGTCCACAAAGCATGTTGAAATCATTTGCTCTCATTAATATTAATAAAGATATACCATAAACAGTATATTTAGTCCAGAATATTATGGGACTGAAGATTGTTATTGCAACTTTGTCAGGAAGCAGTGATCAGAACTTTCTTACCCATTTTTTTTAAAGCTTTGACCTGCTTTTACAGATTTTGGGGATCTCTCTTCAGAACTAAAATGTATATATATAAAAAAAAGCATTCAGAATATGTTGTCTCTCCTGCTCTGAATGCTCATTAAGATCCTTATCGTAGGAGCAGAGGAGTCATCATCACACAGAGTATGAGGGAGAACAGTCACTGTCAGTTTTATTCTTTTTAAGCTTTGTTTAGCATTTTGTATTAACAGTTGACAACAATAACAGTGCAAAAATCACAAAACCCTGTGATAAAGCTCAGGGAAACAAAAACAGAGCGACTTTGTTGTTCTCTGTAAAGCCTTCCTGTTATCTGCTTTGAGTATTGCTCTCTCTCTCTCACTCTGCCTGCCAAAGTAAACTGCAGAAATCTCCCAACATACTTTGTCCGGTTTGTGCTTCCCCTGCTTTATTTTTTTTAGATATCCAAGAGACGGTATGATATTGTAGGATTGTTATTGTCAGGAAGACAAATTCCACCTTACGCATGGTTCAGCGGATAAAAAGAAAAGATTGTACCGTTTTAGTTTCTGTCTTGTCCCTAATTATTTACCTGTTTGTTCTTGATGTAGTGTTTTGCACTGGCTATTCGGTCTATATTGAATAAATTTGAATATTATCAAAAGGTCAAGTTGTGTCAGTACCCAAAGCAGCTCAGGTAAACACTTTAAAACATCAGTTAATGTATATAAAGTCCTTATTTCTGTTAATAACATTTTTTTTTCTTACGTTCAATGAAAACACATTTAATATTAGAATATTACATCAAACCAGATGACTTTTTAATATAGGAATGTGATATGTATGTTTAATACTTGCTTAAAGGTTGTTATTTCAAACGGTACTTTTAATCTGACAAGTGAGCCTCATTGGAACCCATATTCTAATTTATTGGATGTGGTTTTGATCGGTTTGTCTGCGTGTGCACTGTGCACACAATTGAGCCACTAGGAGAGAAACATACACTATCTTACGTTAGATACAGCAAATCAAATGTTGTTGTTTTTTTGTGTATAAAATGCGTGATTTGGTTTTTCTTTAGTTCTCTCTTTTTTTTTTTTTTTTTTTCTTTTTTTTTAAATCGTCGTTTCTGTTTTTCATTTCAGGACCAGTTTGAAAATCTGGACAAACACACTCAGTGGGGAATCGACTTTCTTGAGCGCTATGCAAAGTTCGTTAAGGAGAGGCTGGACGTAGAGCAGACCTACGCCAAGCAGTTACGGTACGTCCGCTCCTACACTGTCAGACACACACCAACATCACAGGTACACAAAAACTTTCACCTATTTTTTTATTATATTACATCAAATAAATCCATGTCAATTTCTTTAAATTCTTTTTGTGAAACGATGAATGAATCTGATTTGGTGCAATAATATCTGAGATTTTATGTTTAAGCCATATCACCTAGACCTACTTACTTCTTTCTATTCAGTGACCTAATATAATCCTTTTTTTCTCTGTTATAAATATGTCCAAATTTAATAATGGTTGAGAAAACCACAATTTTTGTTTATTCAGTCAGTATTTAATACAGGTGGCATAATAAACTGTTAAAATATAATGATGTGTGTTGTGGCCCAGTTTGACATCACAAAAAATCCACAAGGGCCACAGATGCACCATGGACGAGTAATTTATGCAGGCAAAAAGAAATACAATTTCCAGGTGAAGTCCTTTAGTCTGTGGTTTATTTCTCCTTTGCAAGCAAGCAAACAGAAATGGACAAACATTTTTCTCCCTGCATCTCTTGCACTGGTTAAAAAAAACACCCAAATGCATGCTGGTCCTACCACCGACAGCCTATTTATAAACTTAACCTACCCATATTGCTCATAACTAACCAGAAACAAAGAAACATGACTAAATAACCAAAAAACATAATCTCAAAACAAATATGAAAAAAACTAAAGTAAAATAAACAACATTAACTAGATTACCCACAAAAAATACAAATTTTATTAATAGCAAAAAATAATTGGCTCCTACAATGTGCCTTTTTTTAAAATTTAAAGAAAAAAAAAAGGCTTTGATGGTATTTCATGGAAGAGAAAACAAGGGTTTTTAAGTAAATGGCTGTTAACTAGTAAACTTTAGGTTAACTGATTAATCAATAACTTGCATCCCTAGTCGTTCAGCTTCTACTCTATAATGTCCTGAACGGATAACGACATGTTTGGGTGCATTTGGTGTGAGAATACATTTTATTACGATGATTTTGGTTTGGTTTATTCCACTGTTGCTGTTTGTTCATTGCCTAACTGGGACAAACCAGTAAAAACTATTTAAAAACAAAAATAATCCCCGTGGCTGCAAACTTCAAGGGGTGTCTACTAAATGTGCATCTCACACGTTTGCAGGGCTGCGAGCTAATGATGTACAGATTGATCCCAGATCCTGACGCGTCTATGAATCTGTTTCCAGACAGCGTTGATCATCTTTTTTTCACCGATAACACGCAGGCCAACGAGCTTTTAGCTGCTCTCCAGCTAACACATTCAGACCGCTGGCTGCATTACAGGAGTCTGGGTTTGCAGGAGCCTCGGGGAAAGGACAGGCCGAGGCTTTGATGTTTAAATCTTGTCTAAATGATTCATCTCTAATAACATGCTTGGATCCTTTCCTGCTGCGCGTGTGAGTGAGTGTTGGCTGTAACTTTGGATGTCTATCCCTGTGTGTGTGTGTGTGTTCCAGTCTGACTTTCAACTTCCTCTTTTTTTTTTTCTTTTACCTGCAGGATTAAAATATCAGACAGTGTCTTAAGCTTTTATGTCTCCCTCTCTTCCATGTAGGAATCTGGTAAAGAAATACTGTCCAAAACGTGCAAAAGATGAAGAGCCAAGGTGAGGAACTTCCCGTTATTTTTCTTTTAATCCTTAACTTGACGCTTGTGGATGCCTGTAGACTGGAGCAATGGAAAAAGTCTGCAGGAATCCCGATGAATAATTTCTGACTGCTCATTTAAAAGAAGCTTTGGTTTGATTTGGCTGCTCACGTTTCTTGTGAAGTTAATGTAATTCATCACAATAGAATCAGGTTTTTAGAATGGCTTTAGGAGGTTGGAGAAGATCTTTAAACCATACAAAGGATTTACAACATTGTTTTTCTTAAAGTTTCCTTTAAGTCCAGAAATATTCAAACCATTTAGCAGAAAAATAATGGACAGAAGTACTTGACCTTTTATTTGTTTGAAAGCTGTAATATTTGCACAGTAGAATTATAACAAAGACCTTCTGTTTTTTGTTGTTTTTACACCTGCATGATTTAGTATGAAGGAATGATTTTTTTAGTCTCATTATATGCTCTTTGTGATACATATAAGTATAGGAGTGTCCAATATTTCCTTGAATTATCAGCTCAGTCAATTTTGGTGGCATACTAACAAAAACAGGTTATTTTGAAAAAAAAATTCTAAATAAATTGAACTGCAGAAGCATCGATCAAAGATTTAATGGCTAAATTCTGTAAAAAAAAAAAAGAATTAAAAAAAATAAAATAAAATGTAATCTAATTTTACCCATAGGTCAAAATTCAACTTTATTCATAATAAAATGTTTATACTAAAAACAATTTACACTCAAAAAAGCCTGAAGCGACAATGTTGCCTCTTCCTTCCAACACTGAAACTCTGCAAATACAGTGAAAGCGGTGTCCGACATTTTTTTTTTGGCAACCTCACACACTGAAGCAACACAACTTGGGGACTGCGGACTGGATATTTTTTTATTTTTATTTATTTATTTATTTATTTATTTTTTTTCCTTTATTTAACCAGGTAAACCCCGTTGAGATCTGGATCTCATTTTCAAGGGGGACCTGGGCAGAAATCTGCAAAAACACTACAACCTGGTTACAAAAATAAAACCAATTAATACATATGCACAAATATAAAACAATAAAAACAATTTAAAAGCAGTGACACTGTTTCATACAAGCTTGTTGTCTATCTTTAAGAACCGCTCGAAATAAGTCCAATGAAATAGTTTCTGACATCTTGAGCTCAGACTGGAGCTGATTCCACGCTATAGGAGCCAACACACTGAATGCTTTCTTTCCTTTATCAGTTCGAACACGAGGAACATGTACAAGGATAAAGTCATTTGAGCGTAAAGCATGTGAACTACTAGATCTATGCAAAAGAGAGTTTAAGTAAGTTGGTGTTAGTCCAAGTAGAGATTTATAGATCAGGATCATCAAATGATTGTTTCTCCGAACACTTAAAGGAGGCCAATCAGCTTTTGCATACAAATCACAATGATGTGTCAAACGTCTACTACCAGTTATAAACCTTAAAGCACAATGATAAACAGTATTCAAAGATTTCAGACATTTGGTTGAAGCATTCATATATAAAACATCTCCATAATCCAGAAGTGGCAGGAATGTTGCTGCAACCAATTTACTTCTAGCTTTGAGTGAGAAACACGGTCCATTTCGATAATAAAACCCAATCTTCATTTTCAATGTTCGTAATAGATTTGCTATATGATTTTTAAAAGAAAGTTCATTATCTAGAATAAAACCAAGATATTTATAATTACTAACAAACTCAATTTGTGCACCTACTGCAGTGGTAAGGAATAGAGGGATTTCTGGTAGTTTAGCAGAGTGGGAGAAAACCATTGCCTTAGTCTTATCCACATTCAAAACCAACTTCAAAGTTTGTAACCGTGTTTGAACTACATTAAAAGCAGACTGTAAATACTGTAGTGCCTGTGATAATGATGAAGAGTTGCAGTACATTATTAAGTCATCAGCATAAAAATGATAAAAAGCATTTGACGCACAAATTATTTATATAAATGGAGAATAAAAGTGGACCCAGAATTGAGCCTTGAGGTACGGATTAACCGGTGTCATAATAACAATGTTACTGTATTTACGCTTTTCCTCACCCAGCAGTTTCAGGATTTGGCCGTAAAGTCCAGCAACAGAAAAATATGAAGTGAATTTGGTTCCAATATTACTACAAGCAAAAAATACATTCTGTAAATGGAAATTTGAACAAATGCAATCCAAAACTTAAACTTTTAGAAAACATCTTAAATAAAAAAAGGTTTTCAGTGTAACTTTGTTGTTTACTCAGATTAAAAAACAATTTTATCTTTCAAATTTTAGTACTTCAATTTTTATTTTTTACACATTTTCTATTTTCTCTTTTTACCGCTACGTGAAACTACCCATGGTGGCTCTGCGCCATGAAGTGCAGAAACAGAAAACTATGAAGTAAAGTTTTGTTCCAGTATTGTTGCAAGTAAAGAACGTTTTGCAAAACAAACAAACAAAAAACATGTTTTGTAAATGGAAGTAAAAAAATTTAACTTTGGAAAAACGTCTTGATCAAAAACATGTTTCGAGTGTAACTTTGCTGTTTTCTGATTAAAAATGAACAAACAGTATTCCTACTTTTATTTTGCTCAAATATTTTTTTTTTTACATATTTTCTATTTTCAAATTTCTCTTTTTCAGGTTGAGCTTTACGAATTGCATTCTTTTCAAATTGCATTTTACAGATCATATTCTCTTCATTTCTCGCTCTTGACATGAAGTGAAAATAATAAAAATGTCGCTAACGTCCATGCAGACCAATAGAAAAGCCCGGTTCCCAGAAGTGAAGAGAATGCAATTTGTAAAACTTAGCCTGAAAAAGAGAAATTAGAAAAATTTAAATTTGAAAATATGAAATCTGTTAAAAAAAAAGTTAAAAAAATTGTAATTCTTTTTTTAATAAAATAAAATCTGAGAAAACAGCAAGGATACTCTTCAAACCATTTTTGATTGAGACGTTTTTCAAAGTTTTATTTCTGGATTGCATTTATTTTCCCCTTTACAGAACAATATTGGAACAAAATGAGTAATAAAAATAAAAATGAGTAATATTTTCTTAAAATGAGAGTATCTGTCTTTGATCTGAGCAGGTAAATAATATGATCTGCCAATGGAATAACACTTTTTGCACTTAAAATAGGAACAACTCATCTCCATCATCTTATTTCAAGTGCAGGGTGTCTAATTATCTTATTTTAGGGGTGAAAATACTCATTCCATTGGCAGATAATATTATTTACCTGCTCAAATCTAGGACAAAAACACAAATTTTAAGAACATTTTGCTTATTTTTAGATCTGTTTTTGCTGTGTAAAAGCGTCCGACTCCAGTGACTAGCCTGACCTTTCTGGAATCCACCTGCTTAATTTTAATGTAATTTTTTACCAGAAAAACTTAATGCAGAGTGATTTAAAAGCTGTAAATCTGCATTTTCCTCTCTGGGGTAAAGGCCACGAACGTAGCGTGTCGTATTCTGACCTAAAACGCGTGTATTATGTTCACATTTTGCAGGTTCACGTCATGCGTGTCGTTCTACTCCATACTGGGCGAGCTGAACGACTACGCTGGTCAGAGGGAGGTGGTGGCAGAGGAGATGTCTCACAAGGTTTACAACGAGCTGATGAGGTACAGCCAAGAGCTGAAGGCGGAGAGAAAGCACGTGAGTACTGCAGCGGATCCGCACGTCTCTGCCCGGGGAACGTCGCTGACCTTGTGATGGCTTCCGGTCGTGGAACAGATGTTCCGCTCGAGTCCTCCGTGTCGCTTATGTTCGCGTATTTTCTGTTTGGCTTTGACTCAATAGATGTGATGTTAACCATCTGTCTTTCTGTTTCTACCATCTGTTGGTGGAAAACAAAAAAAAAAATCCAGCTGTGTGTTTTGGAAGAGCATTGGACTCTACAAGTTCTATGCCATAATTTATGCAAAAAAAATTTCCATACACATAAATGACACTGAAATGAAGAAAAAAAGAACACTAAATACTGCTTTACTAAACTAGATTCAGCCTTATAAGCAATAAGTGTGTTTGAAAAATATAAAAGAAAAACAGCAGACAGCTGAGCTGGAGGAGTTGGTAAAACATGGTGCTACATCAGTGACTTGGACTTAATAGATCGGATGTTAAACAAAAAACAGCTACTTTGTAAGATATGCCAAGTGACGGTAACGGCAAACAAAGGTAGTACGAGCAATTTGCTTTACCATTTGAAGATGAAACACATGCAGGGAGCCAGAGGCTGCGCTTGACTCAAACTCCTTAAGCAACCCGGGACGAACCAAAACATTTTCCCCCACGCTACCCAACGGCTGACCTAACTGCACACGCTTATCGGCGAGAGAGCAAGCGGTGGAGTGACATGACGAGCCATCACAACATACTCGTGCAAAGATATGGTCTCTTTCCAAATAGCAGGTATAAAGACGGGGTCCTCGCCAGCGTAATGGGCCGCTACGCTGAAAGTTGTCAAAGTTACGCTCAAATTAGACCGTTGCGCTCAGTAGGACACGGACGTTTGAGAACAACACGGATAAGTCAGCAAAGCTCTTGATCGTGCATCAGCGCAGCGTTAAACCTTGAAAGGCATACTATGCAACATTTTTCAGTTAATTAATGTATTCCATACCGTTTTGGATGATTAAATGAGTCATTTCAAGTCGAACAAAGGTTTTCTCGGCCGCCCTGGTGGTCTGTGGGGGAAATACCGCACTTGCAATTGCAGGAGCCCTCGGCCCGCACACACAGGCTCAGAAGTCATCTGAGCATCTTTACTACAGTGCACTTTTACTTTCGCCCTCTGGGGGGAGCCTCGCTGGAAAATCAACCCCGGTTGCATAGTATACCTTTTAAAATAGCTTTTATTAGCTTGACGAACTTCTCCCTTCGAGCTGCACAACGCAACGCTCCACTGGGGGAAACAAACCCTGCAGAGGACCCTGAAAGAGATGGTTAAAATGTGTATAAGACTTACAGGACTACTTCTTTGTACCTGCTTTTAGTGATATTTAAAGTAGAGATGCACCGATCCAGTTTTTTCAGATCCGATACGATACCGATACAATGCTACATTTCAATGAATAAACCGCGTACCTTGCCATATGAGTGAAGTTATCAGGCTGGAAATAAGCATTGTTAAAGACAGTTCTGCATGTTCTTTAGCGTGGAGCTTATTTAAGTTTGTGGTGCTGAATTTACCAGCCTTGATGCATGTTGCAGTCGGACTTGTTGGCACATCAAGTTTGAAACGTTTCCAAACAGCAGACTTGACTCCATCCGGCACTTGCTCCATGTTGCTCCGTGTTTGCTCACCGCTAGCTGCTGTTGCTGCTCTGCGTAACCGCCGTTGCAAACATAGAAGTGACTAGATCGCCGTAATTGTATTGCTGTGTATGATATTAACTAAAAAAGAAATGACTGGATCAAAATGCTGAATCAGCTTCATTCGTCTGATATCCGATCCAGCGAAATTAGTCAATATCGGAGCCGATATCCGATACGGGTATCGGATCATTGCATCTCTAATTTAAAGACTAATTATTATAATATTAATATGCAGCATTAAGTGTTGGGTTTCATTATGACTACAGTTTTCTGCAAAGTAAATGCTCTAAGAATTACATTATCTTTGCTTTTTACGAGCATTTTCAGCCTTAAATTTATACCGTTACCATGAAGGGATACCGTGATGTGATTTTTAGGTCATACCGCCCAGCCCTACTCACTGGCTACTATAACAAGAGCCACCCGCCCACTTTAGTGTTTGTTGCTTTGTCACAATGTCTCTGATATTGTTGTGGTCCGTTTATTTACGTGTGTTTCTTGTCTCTGTGCAAATGTGTCTCATGTCTGTATGGAAATGAGCAGCACCTACAGGAAGGCAGGAAGGCTCAGCAGTTTCTGGATCACTGCTGGAAACAGATGGACAATGTAAGTTTGGTGTGGGGGGCGGGGGGGGGGGGGGGTTTGCAGTATGAAAATGTGTTTATGGTGAATATCTTCTGTCAGGGACAACCAGCTGCTTCTCTCGTGTTAACTTTCACGAGGAAGGAATGAAAGAAATGCTAACAGAGTTAGCTGAAAGAGAAACTGCATCCTGTTTTTTTTGTCCAGCCTAAACCATCATTTCTTTCGTCTATACCCGTTTTAGGAAGATCATGTTGAGTTATTATTATTAGGTAGCATCGTTCTTTTCTTGTTCTTGGTGGGATCCCCGCTCCACAGCACCGTGGTCAGTTTTAGGGCTGAACGATTTTGGAAAATAATCTAATTGCGATTTTTTTTTTTTTTCTTAATATTGCGATTTAATGCGATTTTTTTTTTTCTCCCAGTTTAATTTGTGTGTTTTAAAATATATATAAACAACAAATCAATTTGTTTCCTCGCCATGTGGATTAGTTGCTAAAAGACCCACAGCATCTAAACTCAGAGCAGTAATGATTGCGTTCTGCCTACAATATATTTCAACCAAAATTGCAATTTTGACTTTTCTCCGCATTAACCACAAGCAACAAAAATGGCTTTTATTGTTTCTATTGATCAGAATATTATTCAAGAGAACAGCTTTTAATTTAATTGGACATCAATCCCTGTTGAACATAAAGTGCAAATTCCAACCAACAAGCAAGTCAATGTATTAAACTGATTGACCTGTACTTAATGTTTTGTATGACTATACAAACTCTAAAACAAGAAAATAAAATTAGATTATCTCACTGCTGCAACTGTCTTCCCTTCCATGTGGAGGCAAACCCACTTCAAATATTTTACTGACACCTAATGGACGTATCTAATTCCCTAATTGTTACATAGCCAAAAATTGCAGACCTCTGCGATTTGGAAATTGCATTTTTTGAAATCACGATTATATTGAAAATGCGATTAATTGTTCAGCCCTAGTCAGTTTCCAGGAAAGCGACAAAAGCACAGACGAGGCTTTAGTTGCAGTTCTGGACCGTCCCACATTTTTAGCAACTGGCTTCCCACAACGCTACAGAGAAATCAGTTCATTTCTGAGATCATTCAGTTGCATCATCTGTGTTATTTTAAGACGCCGGACACTTATTTCTTTGCTTTTGCGTCTGTAATTTCTTGAGAACTTGATTGAGTCACAGGTTTTGATTTAAGTTGGTCCTGCAGATGTTTCACTGTGTGGTCTGTGTGACTTTAACTGTGACTACCTAGTGACTGGACTGTAATGTCTCAGCTATTCCCTGTTTCCTTCGCTGCTAATGTGATCCAGATGGCCCGTCAGGAAGTAAACTATCTACGTCTGATTCATCGCCCTCTCACTCACATATTTTCCGCGTCTCGTTTGTGAGACGGGACAGGATATGAATGTGTTGCAACGAACATAGTTTTTTTTTTATGTTCTTACTACAGTCAAAATAAGCTGTGCCCTGGTTTCCTTTTAGAGTAAAAAGAAGTTTGAGAGAGAGTGCAGGGAAGCGGAGAAGGCCCAGATGACCTTTGACCGGTTAGATAACGACATCAACGCCACCAAATCAGAGGTGGAGAAGGTAAGCGGCTTCCACCTGCAGACATATGGCTGAAATATGTAATTCATCTGTAGATTAAGGGCTAAATTAGATCCTCACATACAGACACATTCAATACATTAGAATATTAATAAAAAAGGTAATTTATTTTACATCATATAGATCAGGGGTGTCAAACATACGGCCTGCGGGCCAGCTCCGGCCCGCCGAACAATTTAGTCCGGCCCGGTGGCTAAATGCATTATCATTATAAAATTATTATTATTTATTTATTTATTTTTTTTTTTCCCCCAGTGTCCTGTCTGGCAATGTGGCAATAAGAATTGTTGTCTTAATGCCAAAAAGAGCTCATCAGATTTGACTTTCACAAGTGGAGCAGTACTGCTTTTTGCCATAGTGCTCCGCTTGATTTATGAATGTGAATAGTTTTATTATGATTCATGCGGGGAATATCTCAAATGATATGGACACTACAATGGGAAAGTAGGAGAGGAAGGGAAGAACAAGAAGAAAAAAAACAAAAGGTGAAAGAAAGAGGAGATAAAAGGAAGAGAATGATAAAACAATTATTGAAAAAAACATGTACTTCGTTTAATTGAAAATCTGCAGTTCCTATATTGTCCACGAGGGGCGCTGTATTTTAATCAGCAGATTAAGCTTCAGGTGTGGAAAAATTTAAATAATTTCTTAATTTTTATCTGTTTGATGTATTTTGTCATGCAGGACAGTGTTTTTAAGTTCCAAAAAATGTGAATAAATGTTTTTCAACATTTTACAATCACTGTGATCAGTTCTTATGCATAATGCACAAGTAAATGTTTAACTGAGTAAAAGTATTGTTGAAATTGCACATACCTTTCTTAAAAACGCTGAGGTTATTCATAATATATTGTGTAAAAGTGAAATTAATTTAATATAAAAATCAACAACAAGTCCACATTTATTAGTTCTATTTAATCTTGCAATGAGTTTACTCATGTGGCCCTCTTGAGATCAGATTAAGCTGAATGCGGCCCCTAAACCAAAATGAGTTTGACACCCCTGATATAGATTAATTAAAGTCAGACTGACGCTTTTAAGCCTTTATTTCTGTTATTTATGATCATTTTCTTCCTCTCGCTAATAGAAATGTGACCTTGAGGATTAGGTTATTACTGCAGACCAATAAAAAAAAATGTAGACAGGTGAAAAGTATGTTTGATAGCTGCTTAAATCCCTCACAAACGAGCCTCATCAGATCCGTCATTCTAATTAACCGAATATTACTTTTTTTAATAAGTAGTGAAGATCCCTAGATGCTCACTTCCCTCTGTGGTTTGGCAGATGATTAAAGCCAATAAAAGGAAATTCACTGGAATTTAACTCATGTTCCTGGCAATAAGTGACTTATTATTATTATTATTATTATTATAGTATTTTTTTAAACCGCTAATATTATGCACACTATTTTAACTGGTGGATGTCCACCTCTATAAACAATGCTGAGCCTGACTTGTGGAGCCCATCTCCAGCGTTCATTTAGTGAGAAAAGGGGAAAAAAATGATAACTGGTGGCTTTTACATTAATGTGGAGACATTTTTACTTTAAATACTGTTTATTCAGCTTCAACCACCAGGGTGATGTCATCCCGCCGCATCTCTGTCAGATTTAAGTCTGGACTTTGACTAGGCCACTGTGGTGTGCTTTGCATCATTGTCCTGCTGCATAAACTAAGTGGTCTTTAGCCTAAAGGTAGAAGTTGATGGCTGGAGCCGTCAGGATTTCTGCTGTAGAGTTTATAGCTTCATGAATGGTAGCAGGTCTGGAAGCAGCTTGTTAACCATACAGATGAGCAATAAGCCAGCACACTCCCTGTGGAGCAGCAGCAGAGGACAGTCAGCAGCTCCCGCCTCAGGTTGAGCCTCCTGAGGATCCTCAGGGAGCGGAGACATTGCTGACTTTGGCCTTCTACACAATCAGTGATGTTAAAACTCCTTAGGAGGTCTGCATCCATGTGTGCACACACGGGAACCTAAATCTGCAGGTTAGATGTCCTCCTCCTGACGTCTACGATCACCTGCTTGCTGTTGGAGGTGTTAGAGCCCTCTCCAGACTGATAGATGTCGTTGACTTTGTTTCTCTTCCAGAGTTTACAAAGATTTTTTGGACAATAAGGCGCACCGGATTATAAGGCACATTAAATCTTCTTCCCAACTGTGTAATATCACTCCTCCACGTCCACAGCTCTCTATCCGTCTCTGTCAGGAGGACAGAGTAGCTGGACTACACTGCCCTGTTTCTAACATAAGGCCAAAATAAACTTTTATATTGAATTAACTTACTAGGTTTATTGTTTCTAGTGCGTACTCCAGCTGCCTTACATGAATGCACTTCTAGTTTAGACATTACAGTCAGGCAGTCTGGTAGACAGCTCAGGGGTCCTCAGGTAGTGACACAGTGTACCGTAATGCTCCTAATATCCATTTAGCCCAGCGGCTTCTTTGCTAACCAAAGTCATATTTACACATTTTAGCAGATTTTTGAGCATATTGTACCACACAAAATCAGTCAGTAAGCTCAACTCTAATCATATTACTGAGGACCCCCATGAAAACGAGATGCTTCATCTCATGGGGCTGATCCTCTAATAAATGTTTATAAATAAATAAATATATAAGGGGCTCCATCAATTTTTGAGAAGATTTAAGGATTAAATTAAAAATACTGTATCTAGATCGAGTTGTGTTGTGTTTTGAGATCTTTTAGCCGTCAGCCTGGTTCTTTTTAGACGATTTATTGGTTTCCTAACCTATGTGGTTCATCAAACTTAATTCATGATGTAACTTCTTTGCTTTTTCTATTTAATCATCAAATTTTTGTCAGATATTAAAATATATCTGAAGATCTAAAACATTCAAGTACGAGTAATAAAGAAACAGAAAGAATCTGTAGGTGGACAAATACGCTGAACTGACCTATTAAATCAGATATAATGGATCAGTTTTCTCTGTTTGCTTTCAGATCGGCTCCAGCTTGGATTACTTGTGTGAATTTAGCTGTGCATTGACACGACAGCGCAGTGATTGTTCTGGATGCTTCCTCTGTTTCAGGCTAAAGCCCAGCTCTACCTGCGGACCCACATGGCGGACGAGAGTAAAAACGAATACGCCGCCCAGCTCCAGAACTTCAACACAGAGCAGTGGAAACATTTTAATAAATCTATACCGCACATCTTCAAGGTACATAAAAAACACTATGGGTTTTACATCCTTTCTAGTCGATTGATAATTCATCTTTGTATTTATTTTTTTACTTTTTTGCAGACGTTTAATTTATTTTTAAATGCTTTTGTGTCGCTCATATGCAGACTCAGTAAACAAAAGGATTCACAAGTGGTGTCCTAATTGACAGGGTGCTTGCGCAAGTCTTGAAAGTCTTAATAAGTATGGAATTTAAAAAAAAAACTGTTTTCCAGACCTTGAAAAGTCTTGAATTTTGTGTGAAAGTCTTAATAAAGTATGGGGGAAAAATGTATGGTAGAATTTTACAGTATGCTCAAAGGCATTGTGAAATGAGAAATAGGAAGGTAGGCTATAAAACTATAATTTTACTAACTGGTCACGTACTGTATTAGCCTAATGGAATGAAACACTTGTTTGATGTGAAATTCATGTACTTGTGATTTTCATGTTTTTGAAACGTTTTCATCAGTAAAAGCATAATTTACTGTGAATAATGCATTTGTTCATTGAATACTAGCCTATAAAAATTAACATTTCTAATAAACAGTTTGTACAATCTCAACCAATGAAGTAGGCAGTAGGCACACAAGTATACAAGTACATAAAGTTAAGGTCTTGGGGGAAAAAAATATCAGTTTTAAGAAATTTTAATTTGGAAAAAGAGCAAGCACCCTGATTACACCTAGTTATTTAGGTGTTTGTTTTATTTATACGTTTTACCTTTCAGACACAATGTTTTTAGGCCGTTCTGTTTTGGGAATTTGTTATTCAGAAAAACAAACTTTTAATTTTTTTAATAATAATTCTGTATTTTTTTTCTCTACTTGATGTGAGGAGTAAAAAAAAAGAAAAATTATTTGAGATATGTGCATTTAAAGCCAGAATTAGGGATGTACTAATATGCAGATATGAGCCAATATCATCATCTGATCTTGATATTGCTGCTTTGCCAGGAAAGGCAAACCCAGGACCAGAAATTCCAGCCAGTTGTGTTTTATAAAGGTTTATTGAAAACAGGCAGGGAGCCTCTGCAGGAGCGCGCTGGTACACCCTGGCAGTGGCCAACGCAGGATTTACTCGCTGCAGAGGCGTCGGGGAGAAAGGCAGAGATTAGCTGGTAATCCAAGATCAAGCGAGGGTCATACGCAGAAGGTCAGCGAACGGTCAGGGCTCGGGAACAACGCCGATGTCCAGAAATCAGAAGCTCAGCAGAAATCAGAGTGGAGCGAGGCGGCGAAATCCAGCAGACAAAACAAGGTCGTGACACGGAGATCAGGCGTGGAAAAGACACTGGACACCTACTAGCATAGAGCTTTGAGTAATCTGGCCCTGAACCAGTGGCTGGGGGGTGCTGAAGCAGTCCAGGAAACGGAAACAAAGCATGAAGCCTGTTGTAGGGGAGCGGGGCCAGACGGGGACAAATCATAACAGATAACCGACTTTTACATGTTATATTATGACATTATTTCCCTACTCCTTGAAAAGAAATCGACCACACCGCTGACTTTCCTTCTCTGCGACAGTTAAACGTCCCACAATCCTTTGCTGCATCACTTTCACAGTCACATGACCAAACAAATTACCCTGCAACCAGTTATCAGTTATTACATTTTGGACCGTAGCGGCATTAATACCAATAAATCGTTATAAGCTCAGCTCATTCATTTTCCTTAATGACTGAAGGTGAGAGTCTTTTCGTCTTCGTTTTTTTTTTTTAACAAAGTTTAAATGTTTCGCTTAAACTTGATATTTAAAGCTCGGCTAAGCTGGAAGAAAAAAAAAATCCACATTTAGGAACCTGAACCGATCACCGCGAACAGCATCATTACTTTGTCATTCAGACCAGCTGGGTGGTGAGCGCTCTATGACATGCAATGCTCTTATTTTGAAATAAAACAATTATATTTGATTGTTTTTTTTGGGTGGGAAAAAATCGAATGAATGGACTTTTTTACGGTAAAAAGGCTTTAGAGAAGTTTCAATGGTTTGAATTTTGTCTCACCAATGTAGATTACCGTATTTTTCAGACTATACGTCGCTCTGGATTATAAATCGCATCAAAATTGTGTCGTCAAATGTACTTAAGGGCCGAAAAATGGAAATAAGATAAAAAAAAATTCCTTTTATTGGCTCCACAAATTATGATCATGCATGATTTTAATTAAACAATTTATTGAAATTTTCATTCAGATTAAAAACTTAAACGAGGTTTTGCATCTTTTGTCGTATTAAAAGATGGTCATCCCTTTTGCAAACTCTGTTGGACGCTACTTAATTACTTTTTTTTGTCTGTTCTCTGCAATAGTAACAGAACTTGAGTCAGTCTTTCTTTGAAAAGAGTCGCTGTATTTAGGTAACTTTTAAAAAATTAATGAAAAGCCGATTTTGGCGCGCTAATAAAGTGTCCTTTTCAGTAAAAGTCATTGAACAAACGTGGTCCTATTTATACTAAGAAATTAAAGATACTTTGTGTTGCACCTAACATTTTGCATTGTAAGACAATTTTTACTTATCTGTGACACTCTTGCCCTAATTAAGAATAAAAAGTCTCCATCTGCATTACTCACACAAAATCAGTCCAGTGGGCCACACTTTGGATACCCTTGCTGTAGACCATGGGTCTTCAACGTTTTCCAGGCCAAGGACCCCCAAACTGATGGCGAGATGGAACGGGGACCCCCTAATTATATATATTGTATAAAATTGTGTTACATCAAACTGGTCCTATAGTGCCATGTGTAAATGTACCTTGTTATTGTGCATTCAATACTAAGACACTCAAATAATACACAGGTTCATATATTCATGTTTTTATTTTAAACATGTGCGAGGCACAGTGAGTAGGGTGGCCATGCCACTGCCATTTATAAACATAAATAAAACAACACAATAAACTGATACCTGCCAAGATCAACAATGTCTGTCAATTGCATGCAATCATGCATAAAAGCTATTTAAATGGACATTTTTAAAACATAAATGTGAAAAGGAAAATAAGTGATGCTTGTTAGTGCCACTGGCATGCATAAACATACCTGTTATATTGCATACAATACTGAACTATTAACATAACTGACAGATTCATGTTTTAATTTTAATTAATTTATTTATATATATTTTTTTAATTCAACCAAAACTTTCGCGACCCCCATGCAGTACCTCCGCAGACCCCCTAGGGGTCGCGGACCCCCTGTTGAAGACCCCTGCTATAGACAGTAATGTTTACTTCTTGATTCATGCTGGTGAAGATGAATTACCATTCAAATTTGATATATAAGTCGCACCTGAATATACGTCGCAGGCCATAGGCCAAACTATGACAAAACGTGCGACTTATGGTCAGAAAAACACGGTAATCTGCTTTATCAAATGTTTTATTCATCCGCTTGTTTTGTGTAAACTCCGGCTAATCTACCAGCTCCATCCAGATGTAAAACCTGCTTTCTTTCACAGGTTGCTTATACGCAGGTTAGCGTGTCTGCAGCAGCTTTTGTTAAGCTTTTTTTCCCCTCTGTGTGCAGAATCTGCAAAACATGGACGAACGGCGGACAGTAAAGCTCGGGGAAACGTATCGGAGCTTCGCGGAGGCAGAGAGGAGAGTCATCCCCATCGTCTCCAAATGTCTAGACGGGATGGTTTCTGCTGCCAAGTCGGTAGACGAGAGGCGGGTACGTTTGGAACCGAAAGAGAAAACCTTCGTCTTCAAAATAAACTCAAGCCTGTCAAAAACTCCTCCTTCCTCCTTCATCGTCCCCAGGACTCCACTATCGTCGTGGAGTCGTTCAAATCGGGCTTCGAGCCGCCGGGAGACTTTCCCTTCGAGGACTTCAGCCAGAACCTAAGCAGAACGGGCTCGGACGGCACCATCAGCAACACCCCAAAGGCCGAACGAGACCTGGGCCCGATCCCTCGATCCGAGGCGAAGCAGACGATAGGCAGAAGCAAGAACAAACTCTGGCTGTTTGGAAAGAAGCCAAAGGTAGCCGAGAGAACGACGCGTCTGTTGTTTTTACCTCACTGCACCCAACTTACTCTCATCTGTTGCAGGGTTCCTGCGGATCCTTAAAAAGTCTTAAAAGGCATTGAATTCTGTAATATAAATCTAAGGCCTTAATTGGCATTAAAATGTCTTAAATCAGTATTTCTTAGGTCTTAAAATTGTTACCAGGTCATAAATAGGATTTTATTTTTGTAATCCTTACCAAACAGTAAAATAATTGACACAATTATAATTTTTTTAAATTTACCGAACGGCTCAATGTAACCATTATTGGTTCCGTCCCGATAGCGGAACCAATAAAAACTGTTGCGGCCGGACCATAGCTGCGAAAAAGAGTTGGCACTGGTTATGTTGTGGTTTTTAAAACTGATTTATAGTTTGTTTTAGTAGGGAACAAAACAAAGTTTGTGAATTCAGTTCAGTAGTTGTTAAAAATATATCTGTGATTTGTGTTTTTTAGCTTTCTTCCTATATGGAATGTTTTAAAAAAATTTTAAACATGTCTACTGGGCCAGAAAGTAATAGTTTATGTTAAAATAAACATTTGGGTGAAGTTGTCGCAACCAGGTTTATCTTGTTTATCGTGAAGTTGGTCTTAACTTTTTATTTCAATAGCATTAAAAAGTCTTAAAAAGTCTTGAATTTAACTTGCCTTATGCTGTAGGAACCCTGTTTTGTTTTATGAACATTTTTTTCTCACTTTTCCAGCATTTCTAACAATGCTTTGAAATCCCTCCTCTGTTTCAGTCTTTGGACCCGCTTGAAAAGCGCAGCGTCGGTCACTTATTAACCTCCTGCAGTCGGTTCATGTTTAACCAATCAGCTGCCTCGTGGTATCAGCAACCTGTTTGATGGATGGGGCGTGTGTTTGTGTACACGGACCCGTTTGTTTAACGCTCGCTGGCCTAAAAGCTTCAGATCAGGGTGGTTTCTATGATGATGGGCTTTGAATTTGTGCTGAACAGGACTTTGAAGGCTATAGCTTGAATTAGAGACTTTTATTGGCGCGACTGAGACAAAAAGACAGTTTTTGTTTTTTAAAGAGCTCCGTTCTCAAATAATCGGCCTTGATTGAGTGCCGGTGTATGACATAACTTCTGTTAAAAGACACAAAGTGGAAGAAATGCGGAAATATCCAACAGGAAACCAATTCGGATATCAACTTTATTTAACTGGAGAATGTTTTACGTTTAAAATATACGGCCCCCTGCCGCATTAACTAGCACCTCTGATGGAAAGAGGCATAGATTAAATCATTTTTTGTTACGTTGGCTTTAATTTAAGCACGTTTTGTCAGCGCTTTGTTTTCAACAGAAACTCTCCCGGCACAGTTATTGGGCCTCCAAACAACCCCTTTAAATTAAATGTAAATGGTATTTTTTTTAAATGTCTTGTTTTTTTTAAAAGTTAGAGTTTCTAGAAATTTTTAATTGGTAATCCCTAACTTTTTGTGTTTCTAAATTATAATGTGACCGATTAGCTTTAACTACAAGGGTAGATAGGGGCCCATATTTGTGTTATTTGGGAATTATGGCAGAAAAAAGGATGTGAGTCGCTCTCACATATAGAAAACAAACTGGAGTAGTGGAAAAATAACGGAGGTAAATCTAACAGTTGTCTCCATCTGACCCCCCCCCCTTCCTGCTCCTCACCAGTCCCCTTCCTTTCTCCCTCCTCCACCACCTTCCTCCTCCTCCTCCTCCTCCTCCTGTCATCAGCGCTCAGCTTCCCAATTCTTCCCCACGCCACGCTTCAGCTCCGACCTTGTAAGCCACTATCTGTCTGAGATTAAGACTACATTACCCAAAATCCCTCAGAACATAAGAGGTCTGAGGAGAGGGGTGAGACAAGACGTATCCATGAGTTTGAAACCGGTTTGTGTTTGTTTTTCTATTTTTTTTTTTTGTCATCTTATTTCCGTCCAGGATGTCTGCAGGTTCCAGTTTTCTGTAAAACGTCTAAAATGTAGGTTTTAGACGCCTTAAACTGGATTATGATTATATGTTGGTCTAGTACAGGGGTCAGCAACCTTTACAGCCCCAGGAGCCATTTCTGCCTTTGGTTTAGAGCCACAAAGGATAAGTGTGCATCCAAAACTTAATGATCAGTTTTTACAATATATACTACAAGAAACATGTTATAATAATAATCTAAAATGTTTTATACGCTTATTAAATAGAGGAAAGCCTTGGATTCTTACATACATTGCAAAAAGGGAGCTAAAAGTTAGTAAACATTTCCTGAAATTATTGTATTTCTCCTTGATTTGATCATGCAAGTTTCAGTGATGTCCCATTGGAAACCGATTTTCACACTTAAAATAAGAACAACTCATCTCCATGATCTAATGTCAAGTGCAGATGTCTAATTATCTTATTTTAGGGGTCAAAATACTCATTCCATTGACAGATAATCTTATTTACCTGCTAAGTCTGAAGATAAATAAACAAATTTGAAGAAAATATTATATACATTTAGTTCCCTTTTTGCAGTGTGAGAGAATAAAGTAATTTTCTTTAATGCAATATAAAAAAAATGTTTTCATAGAAATGACACCAAAAACACATCAGCCAGAAGACCAAAAAAATTTACCCTACAATAAATATTCCTTACATTATTGGTTTAAAAAAGGAATTAATTTATTACCTATAGATTTCAAAACATTGCTCAATCCTTATCATATTTGGCCGAAAGTTATTAAGAGCCACAGGCTGCAGACCCCCGGTCTAGTATAAACCAACAACCCCAAAACGGCCCAAGAACCTACAGACAACCCTGTTGTGTTATTCTCCTGATTCTCATTTCATTTTCTGACACTTTGTCATCTCTTCTCTTTTTTTTAATTAATTTTCTTTTTTTTGTGTGTGTGTGTGTGTGTGTGTGATTCCTTGTTTATAAGAGAGAAGTTTCTTCCAATCACAGAGCTGAAGATCCCCGGTGATTGACAGCGTGTCGGTGTGTTGAAGGTTTTTTGGGTTTATGGTTGCTGTATTGTTGTAGTTGGTGCATGCGGAGCTGCAGACAAGGTTACCTACAGGGGGGGGGGGGGGGGGGGGGGGGGGCTGCTGAAGATGTTGCTTTGGCTTGAGCCTGCAGTGCTGTGTGGGTGTGTGTGTGTGTGCGCTAACACTGCCAGTAAGCTGTGAAAACAGTGCTTGGAGCCTTCAGATGGTTCAACATAAACTTGTAAATAACACTCAGCCTCAGTGCCAACCTAAATCTGGGATTGGCTGGTTTTCCATGTGTAGCCTTTGAGTTTCGCTCTCTTGGATGACCAGAAATGTTTCTCACTGTTTTGTTGTTTCTAATTAAACCTGTTGGAAGAAAGGAGATGAAGAAATAAATGGTCACAGTTTAACAAATCAGGCTGTCCCATTTAAAGACAGCTATTTATATATATTTTTTTATAAGCGTACCAACTAATTAGCTGGTAAAACTCAAGTATTTTAGCGAAGTATATTGAATACTTGGCGCATGGCTCGGTGTATGACTCTCACCATGTGATAACCTTGAGTAAAAATACACGCCCGACATTCACACCATCACTGGATTTACACAAAAAAATATCAAATAAAATGAGTAAAACGATCCAACTGGTTTCATTTAAAGTAGAAACACAACAATGATGCTTATATTATAATATATCAATCATTACAGTAATAAAAATGCTATTTCTAATATGAATTTATTACTTTGATTTTGATACATAAGCTAAAACATAAGTGTGTTCCAAATGACGATCCAAATTCCTGATTTCACGATGTCAGATATATACTTGTTTTATTATAGGAAATGCAAACCTTTGTGTAAAAAAAAAAAAATAATAATTTCTAAAAAATGTACGACTTTCGACATCAGAAAACATCCAAGTTTTCTTTCTCGATTTTTTTTTATTATTTTTGGAAAATAATCTAATTGTGATTTTTTATCTTAATATTGCGATTGCAATTTAATGAGATTGTTGTTTTTTTAGTTTAATTTATCATGTCTTTTTAAATATATACAAACAACAAATCAATCTGTTTCATCGCTGTGCAGATCAGGTGCTAAAAGAGCCGCTGCGTCTCAACTGGGAGCAGAAATAATTGCGTTCTGCCTACGATATATTTCAACCAAAATTGCGATTTATTTTAGACTTTTCTCAGCATTCACCACAAGCAACAAAAATGGCCTTTAGATAAAGATGTTTGTAAACAAGGCCTATTTAAAACAAGAACTTTTAATGTTTTTATTAATCAGAATATTATTCAAGAAAACAGCTTTTAATTGATTTGGACATCAATCCTTGTTGAACATAAAGTGAAACAAGCAAGTCTAGGTTTTAAACCAGCACTTAATGTTGTGGTGAGATTCCTGAAAGTTTCTGGCAAAACAGTATGATTATATAAACTCTAAAACAAGTAATAAAGTTAGATTATCTCACTGCTGAAACTGTCTTTCTGGAGGCAAACACACTTTAAACATTTTACTGACACCTAAAGAACGCGTCTGATTCACTAATTGTTACATAGCCAAAAATTGCAGACCTCTGCAATTTGGAAATTGCGTTTTTTTATTTTGTTTTGATTATATTGCAAATGCGATTAATTGTGCAGCTATCATATAAGCTGATAGCAGAGGAACATAAAGAAGCATCCACCCAAATGATAATTGATAAACACGATTTATTTGGTACATTTATTGGCCATGTGGCAGCTAGCCCTCTGAAATTTACTCGCCAAACGGAAATTTTACTCACATTTAGTGTCTGGCAAGTGTTCATTTTGGACCCTGTCTGTGAAATTTATTTCCCAATTTCAGATTTTTTTTGATTTTGTTCGTGGAAATTTACTCCTCTAAAGCCAATAATTCATTTTCTTTATTCCACAATGGTCCTAATACAATTTTTGAGGAGGGAAATTATTAGAATAAAAGCATACACTGCAAAAGGGAACTTAAAGTAGGTGAATAATTTCTTGGAATTAGTTTATTTATTCTTAATTTGAGCAGGTAAATCAGATTATCTGCCAATAGAATAAGCTTTTTGCACTTAAAATAAGAGCAACTCATCTATATCATCTTATTTCAAGTGCAGTATATCTAATTATCTTATTTTGTGCCAGCGTGGTGCCAGTGTCTCTGGCACTGTTATTTTGGGGAAACCCTGCTTTAGACGACCCTGAATTGGATCGCTTTGTGTTTATGTTGTAAAATGTTTCTGTAAATACCATGAATCTATGATACTTTAACTGGAGGTTATCGCACTGTAAGAATCTAAAACCAGCTCATGCCTTTATTAGATTAGTGTGTAAACGTTCTCATTTTTGCTTTGGCATTTCTGTTTTGATCTTATCCGAATGTTTGACATCCTGATTGTAATTTTAACACAAACACTCATGGAACAGTTAACTGTTTGTTTTTTTGTTGTTGTTTTGTTTTCTGGTCACGGATCTAATGACCACTAACCAGAATGTTTCTTTTCTTACTTTAATGATTAATGCTCAGTGGTCTGTTAAGATGGTAAGTTGGTTTATTGCTAAGTAACGTAGTGGGGAGACCCAGCAGAGCAGCTAACAGCACCTGTAGCCTTACCCTGTAGGATCTCCCTTAGTCTCCGATGCACAACATGAAGCCAGTAGAAAGTAAAGTAGCTGCTGCACCGGCGCAGTTAGAGTAGTTCCCACTTCGTACCGCGTTACAGCCTCACGGGCCGAGTGTTTATGTGCAATAATAACATTTTATTATGCTTGAACATGGGCGGAAATCACAGGGGGGACAGGGGAGTCTAGCCCCCCTCCAGTCTGAGGAAAAACGTTGATTTGTCCCACTTAATAAATCGTTAAAGGAGCCTGTATTTAGAAAAAATTTAAATATTAATGCAAAAAAGGACATAAAGGGTTCATTTAGGCAGAACCGTACATTTATACTTTTATTTTATTGTTTCTCCCCCACCAACAAAAAAATAAATAAAGGGAATTTCCACCCTGGAGCATGACCAGCACCTAATAACTCATCACTAACTCTTGTCCACACAATCCTGCAGACCGATCGACTGCTCTACCGGGCAGGTCACATAAAAAACTAGTATTCAGTGTAAAATCTTTGATTTAAATTAAGTTTGAACAGAACCGTTGTGCTAATAATTTCATTGCAACAATAGGAGGGAAAAAAAACAGATCCAACTGCAGTTAGTGGTTTAATTACTAGTTTTACTCGGAAGGCAGGAAAGCTGTGATTGACCCAGGGTTAAGTTATAAGCAGAAGGGTTAAAAGCTTGAAAAACCATTGTGGTTAAAAAAAAAAAAAGTTCTGTGTTTACTGTGGTATTTTGAAGAAAACGAATGAGAAAAACAATCAGGGCTAGACAAATTCTAATATTAACATCTTTTTAATTTACCATATTTTTCGGACCATAAGGCGCACTAAATATTCCTCCCAGGTGTGTAATATCACTCCTCCACGTCCACAGCTCTCTATCCGTCTCTGTGAGGACAGAGTAGCTGCACTACACTGCTCTGTTTCTAACATAAGGCCAAAATAAACATTTATATAGAATTAACTTACTAGGTTTATTGTTGCTAGCGCGTACTCCAGCTGCCTAAAGGCTCCCACATACTCAGGCGTTCTGTCCACATATTGTGAGCTTGGAGGACTCCATGCTGACTCTCTGCAGACGTTTTACCTTCATACTCCAGCGTACTGTTGCCTACATTTCTTGTGGTAAATTCCTACAATTCCCAGACTTTCTGCCATTGGGACGAAGCGGTGGAACGGATGGTAAAATGTGTGATTAGCTAGCTGAGCTCCTAGAGCCGTTTCTTTACCAGCAGACTCCCACCTGTCAGGGAGAACAGAGAGGGACTGTGATGCTGCTTTCCTGGAGAACACCTGATTGGAGCAGCTCAGTGCATCAAGCTTGGTGTCACATATGAAACAGTTTGATGTAAAAACTCCCTGCCTCCAGGAAGTTGTAAAAATGTAGCTGTGCACGTACCTGTGGAGGTACACTGCAAAAACGGAACTAAAAATGAGTAATATTCTCTTAAAATAAGTGTATCTGTCCTTGATCTGAGCAGGTAAATAAGATGATCTGCCAATGGAATAAGATTTTTGCTCTTAAAATAGGAACAGCTCACCTCCATCATCTTATTTCAAGGTGCAGGATGTCTAATTATGTTATTTTAGGGGTCAAAATACTCATCCCATTGGCAGATAATATTAATTACCTGCTCAAATCAAGGACAAAAACACACATTTTAAGAACATTCTACTTATTTTTAGATCCGTTTTTGCAGTGTATGCGAGTGAACTACGTCTGAGTCTGTTGGGGCCTTTACATGAATGCACTTCTAGTTTAAACATTACAGTCAGGCAGTCTTGTAGACAGCTCAGGGGTCCTCAGGTACTGACAGTGTACCGTAATGCTCCGAATATCTATTGAACGTTGCTTACCAAAGTCATATTTACACATTTTAACAGATTTTTAAGCACATTGTGCCACATAAACTCAACCAGTAAGCAAAACTTTAATCAAATATAAGGGACTCCATCAATTTTTGAGAAGATTTAAGGATTTTATGTGCGCCTTATAGTCTGAAAAATACAGTAACCTGAATAATATAGTCAGTTTGCCGCTACCAGTGGTGTGTTCTACGATGCCTGGCTTGTACTGACCCTGTTTCTGATCTCCAGGTGCCTTCCCTGGAGGACTTCAGCCACTTACCTCCTGAGCAGAGGAGGAAGAGGCTGCAGCAGAAGATCGACGAGCTCAACAGGGAACTTCAGAAGGAAACGGACCAGAGGTGAGACGTCTCCACCGCTTCACTGCAAAAAGGGAACTAAAATTAAGTAATTTTTTTCTTGAAATTAGTGCATTTTTTCTTGATTTGAGCAGGTAAATAAGATTATTTGCCAATGGAATAAGATTTTTGCACTTGAAGTAGGAAAAATTCATCTCCATCATCATCTTTCAAGTGCAGAATATCTAATTATCTTATTTTAGGGGTAGAACTACTAATCCCATTAGCAAACAATCTTATTTACCTGCTCAAATCAAGGAAAAATACACAAATTTCTAGAAAATTTTACTTACTTTTAGTTCCCTCTTTGCAGTGTTCATATTCAGCGACGTCACAAAAAAATGTTTCTGGGTTCCTTATCTGCGCGTTTCTCCCTACCAGGGACGCTTTAAACAAGATGAAGGACGTCTACGAGAAGAACCCTCAGATGGGCGACCCCAACAGCCTGCAGCCCAAGATCTCCGAGACCATTTGCAACATGCAGAAGCTGCGCTCGGAGATCCACAAAAATGAGGTAGAGAGGGAGACGCTTGGCTTTTCTGGTTGACCCTAAACGCCACGTGTTCCTTCACCTCTCCCGTTGTTCTTCCTGACAGAGCTGGCTGTCCGAAGTGGAAGGCAAGCAGAGCTCCAGGGGAGACAGGCGACACAGCGCAGACAACCACCATCACACTCCTGGCAGGGAGAGGTAGCGTAAAGACGAGATTGTTCTGTTCGTACCCCGACTGAGGGATTGGTGCCGGATCGGCTCCACCGTCCAACACCTGTTTTTGTTGAAGGTTTTGTGTTTTACCGTAGGCAGCGAGAGGCTAATTGGGAGCTAAAAACAGTGTTTAAAGCTGATAAAGACCTCGCTGCAAAAACGGAACTAGAAGTAAGTAAAATGTTTTTAAAATTTGTGTGTTTGTCCTTGATTTAAGCAGGTAAGATGATTTGCCAATGGAATAAGAATTTTGCACTTAAAATAGGAACAATTCACCTCAATCATCTTATTTAAAGTGCAGTATACACTGCAAAAAGGGAACTGAAAGTAAGTAAAATTTTCTTGAAATTAGTATATTTTTCCTTCATTTGAGCAGCTAAATAAGACTATTTGCCAATGGAATGAGTATTTTTACCCCTAAAATAAGATAAATTGATATCCTGCACTTGAAATAAGGTGATGGAGATGAATTGTTCTTATTTTAAGTGCAAAAATCTTATTCCATTGGCAAATAGTTTTATTTAGCTGCTCAAATCTAGGATAAATACACAAATTCCAAGAAAATTTTACTTACTTTGAGTGCCCTTTTTGCAGTGTATCTAATTATCTTATTTTAGGGGTAAAAATGCTCACTCCATTGGCAGATAATCTTATTTACCTGCTCAAATCAAGGACAAATACACTAACTTTAAGAATATCTTACTTATTTTTAGATCCGTTTTTGCAGTGCTGGATTCATCACGATTAGATCTCTAGCCGAAACAATTTATTAGTTTTGAAAATGTCTGGTTCAAATTTACAGTAAATTCAGATTAAACTGAGGAGCATTTTGGAGATTTTAGCTCGTTGAGCGTTATACACATGGTATCAGATATAATTTAATGAGAGTAAAATGATGTAAGAAAAAGTTTGGCTTCCACAAGTAATTGTCTTAGCTTTTATTTTCACTGCAAAAGGGAACTAAAAGGAAGTTAAATTAGTATATTTTTCCATGATTTGAGCAGCTAAATAAGACTACCCCTAAAAAAAGGATAATTAGATATCCTGCACTTGAAATAAGATGATAGAGATAAATTGTTCTTATTTTAAGAGCAAAAATCTTATTCCATTGGCAAACAGCCTTATTTACCTGCTCAAATCAAGGAAAAATACACTAATTTCAAGAGGATTTTACCTACTTTTAGTTCCCTTTTTGCAGTGTTCAGTGAGTTTATTAAATGTATAAACGTTTTACAACACGACTATAACGGGACATTGTCCTGAATTTGTTTTCCAAGTTGCGTTTATAGCGGATAAATTAGTTTAAACCCGGTTACATGTGTGGAAAAACCCTTAAAACAAATTAATCTTTTATTGCAGCTCCGTAACTACTAAAACACGACTTTGAGTAAATTTATTCAGTTGAGAAAAAAACCCTCTTATTAACAAATTGTTTCTTTTAATTCTGAGAAAACCTCTTGGACAGCCTTTTCTCGTGGCTGGAGGATACAGAGATGGGATTTTGCACCGGCGCTTTAGATCAGGCGTGGCTGAGTCTAGCCCAGAGCCTGGATCCTGCGTGCTTTAGATGTGGCCCTGCTCCAACACGTCTGAATTACTTCCTCAGGATGTCATCAAATTGTGCAGAGGCCTCGTTATGAGCTGTTTATTCCACTCAGGGCTGCTGAACCAGGCTAAACGTCTAAAACAGGCTGGGCTCCGGAGGACTGGAGTCGGACCCGAGGTCGTCCACAGTCCTTGGTGCTCTTTGGTGCGCTCTTCTCTTCAGCTCAGCTAGTTTCCGCTTTTTTTCTTTACAGGGTTAAAGTCTTGAAAGTGCGGAAAAAATTGACTTTTGTGATGTGGCCGTTTTGGATCACTATCGTTAAATTTAAAATCTCCTGCTCTTTGAAAGACTTCATGATGTCATCCAGACCTTTGGAAGAAGCCCGCAGCATCACGGGTCCTCCGCCGTACCAAATGGCTGCTTTTCCACGTAATAAAAGTCCAGATTTCCACTTATCTGATGAAAACACACAGTTCTAGTCCCAGGAGGGTTTGTTCTCTGAGCATCAGGTGGCCTGTGGATGGAGTCTAATGCTGGTCCAGCAGTGTACACTGCAAAAACTGAGTAAAATCTTCTTAAAATGCGTGTATTTGTGCTTGATTTGAGCAGGTCAATAAGATGATTTGCCAATGGAATAAGATTTTTGCATTTAAAATAGGAAAAACTCATCTCCATCATCTTACTTTAAGTGCAGGATGTCTATTTATTTTATTTTAGGGGTCAAAATACTCATTCCATTGGCAAATAATCTTATTTACCTGCTCAAATCAAGGACAAATACACTAACTTTAAGAACATTTTACTTATTTTTAGATCCGTTTTTGCAGTGTATGGGATGGCTCGTACAAAATATCGTCATCCCATACATTGTTGGAGTCTTTGAAAAACTCAAGAGGATTTTCTCCAAACACAAAATCCCAGAACATGTCAAACCAAACAGGACAGAGGCTGGTGCATCCCAAGGACAAAACCCCCAAATCTAAGATGAGCGGAGTGGTGTCTGCAGTTCAGTCAGTGAGGAATGTTCTGATCTTTATATTGGAGAAACCAAACAACCTCTCCACAGACGCATGGCTCAACACAGGAGAGCTGCCTCCTCAGGACATGACTCTGCTGTCCACCTACACCTTAAGGACAAAGGACACTCTTTTGAGGACCAAAATGTTCACATTTTGGACAAAAGAAGACAGATGGTTTGAAAGGGGCGTGAAGGAAGCCATCTACATTAAGAGAGAAAAAACAACCTTAAACAGAGGAGGAGCACTTAGGAGTAAACTCTCAAAAATTTATAACACAGCTATAGGATTAATTCCAGCCAATTATCACCTCAATGTGATCAAAACATCGTTCCTGTAAGCCAGGCCAATAACGACCCTAACGAGTCCTCGTTACAGAGGAGTGTACCAGTTTCGGTTGAATTTGCATGTTATCTAAGCCATTACAAGGCCTTTGTTGGGCAGTAGTATAAAGCTTGATGCTCCACGTTACTCCAGACTTTTTGAATTGAGAAAGCTTCCTGGAGAGGAAGTGAAACATCTTCAAACTTCGGGAAAAAGTCCAGTTGCTTTGTTTTTTTACTTTTTTGGAATAGAGTCTAATGTTTGCTATGGAGACTTGGTGACCCCACGGTAGCCCTCTTTGCGGCAGTTCCAAAACATTACATATAAAAACATCTATAAATGGCTGTAAAATGTTATATCAGACGGAATTAAAATGCAGAAGTCATCTCTAAGACCATCAATCTGGCTTTAAAATCACTCAGGGAGATCAAGCTGCGATGCATTTTGCAGAGTGCTAATAGTTGAGCAAAAAAATACTTATTTCTATTAATTATGTGTATTTTCAAGACGAACTAATCCGGATTTAAGTCCCGTGGGTGAAAGAAACGGGGCTTTGTGTCATGTTTATATCCTTGTGAAGCAGAAAGTCGTGCATCACTAGTTTGTTTTAAATTTTTATTTAATTTATTGTGTTCAAACAAAACAATTAAACAAAAAACATTCTAAAGTCCTGAATTAACTAATTAGAAACTCGTACAAAACTGGTCTGTGTAATAACTAGAAAAAGCTGTTCCTGCATAACAACGAGTGAGAATGCTAATCTGCAGAATGATTTGAGCAGAAGATGCAGAAGATCCCTGCAGAAGAGAAAAAGTAGCTGAAAAACATTGAAATCAGATTTGAAGAATTTGGAAAAAAATGAAGAATTTGAAGGGAACGAGCCGAACATTTTGATACCAAAATTGTTGAAATCGGTTGAAGTATGCGGGAGTAGTTAGACGGCGACGGAATAATAATAAGAAGAAGAAGAAAAAGAAAAACGGGAAAACAGTTACACTGATAATAAAAAAAAAAGCAAACTTTGACTTTACCTCATTAGTTACATTTATTTTGAAGTATTTGACTTTAATAGAAATAATTAGTTTTCCCTCATTAAATAAATGGACAGTGTGACATTACACTCCTCCAGTATAAGATTAACATATTTTAAAGCTTCTTAGGTGTTTTCTTTTTGTTTTTTTCAGAGGTCACACAAATCTGTCCACATGTGTGTGCAAAAAAAAAAAAAGTATTTTCTTTTAGAAATAGAAACACTTTTATTGTCCCAGAGTGGGGGGAATTCTGGGAATTTATGTCTCGCGTTTTCCAGGCCTGGAAATAGACGCACGTTGGCCTTGCTGGAAACATTTGTGGACTGAAAGTCTTCAGACATGAAGCTGCTGAACATTCCTCCGTCTGTTTAAGGCCAGCAGACCAGCGGTTATTTGCTTCTTTGAGTCAGTGCTGTCTGTCGGTGCGATGCGTTTGTTGATTAACTGACTCCGAGCTGTCGCCTGCTTCCCGGCAGCCCTGAGGGCAGCTACACAGACGACACCAGCCAGGAGCACCACACGCCGCGCCACCGCCCCGCGCAGCCCGCTCAGCCCAACCCCGACCCCCATGAGTTTGACGACGAGTTCGACGACGACGACCCGCTGCCCGTCATCGGACACTGCAAGGCGCTCTACTCTTTCGACGGTAGGGAGGAACAAAAGCAGCCGTGTTTAGGTGCAAGAGTAACTTGCCCGGTTTTGTCCAGACGTTTCGCCTTTTGCTTCATATCTGAAGGTTATTTAGTTGGAAATAACAGCAGCTTTAGCCTGAGAGCAGGATCAACACTGCTGATGATTTTCCTTTGTTCTGCAGGTCAGAATGAGGGGACCCTGAAGATGGCAGAGGATGAGGTAATGTTTATTTTCAGTGCTTTACTAATAGTAGCAATGGCGCCATCATGTGGTCTCCCGCAAAACAGCGTCTTTAGGGAATGAAATAGATGTTTAAGGTGCTGCACGTCACTTTGCTAATTGGCAAGGTGTCGCCACCGGTCTGTACTAACTCTGCAGGGCAGTCAAACTTTTTTACAGTAGCAGGCCACACACTATCAAGTAGGAGGGTGCACTTATTCCGGTGCCCGAGCCCCGAAGGGGAGAATTTTGAAAAACAGACTCTCCCTGATATATTTTGGAAGCTTTCAAGACAGGTGATTATTTAAAGAATAGAGTCAGAGTGCATGTTTCAAATTCAATAAAAGGCAAAAAATGTGATTGATCAATTCTTCAAAAACATTTCGTTTTTATCATTATTCTTAAAACATTATTTTTTCACATGATGTTATCATCATGTTTTAACAAGGTAAGGTAATCTCCATTTGCAAAAAAGTTGTTTAATTTGAATTACTAGCACCACATAAAACAGATCAGATTAGGTGAGGTCTATTCATCTTAATATTATTATTATTCACAGTTCTGTTCTAAAAACGATCGTAACATTTCTTCACGAACAAAGTCGAATTTTTATGATTAAAAATACAGGGTTGGAATTTGAAGTTGAATTTACATGTTTAATTTATTTCAGTCATATCGCTCTTTTCGAAATCTCTTATCTCAGTTTAATTTCACTTGCACTCATCACACACACACGATATCATATCATCGGCGAGGATTCTATAGACAAACACAAAATGCATCCCCTGAAAAACTTTGATAATTTGCTGCTGTAATATTATATTTTATTATATGTAATATTATAGATTTTTCAGAATAAAAAGCTAACAGATGTGCATAATCAAAAAATATCAGAAATACAATTATAGAGCATTCAGTATTGTAAGAAAGCCCACACTGTTTCTGGATAAATACATTATTGTATGAGTTAAGTTCTATTCCGTTTTATGCCTCTTTCCTTGTAATTTTGAAATGTCCCATGCTCCTGAATGCACCATAGCTTTCTGACGCTCGTGAATGCATCACACTGGTCTATGAACGCGGTGCTGTGCACGTTTGATCTTCCGCTTAAAAAGCTTTGCAGTTTCAAAACTCAGGTCGGCTCTCACGGTTTTATTGCACTTTTCGGCATAACACCGGTCTGTGTTTTGATCGGAAAAGTAGCATCTCGGTTGGAACAAGGAACCCAATCACTCGTTAATGTTGCTCTCAGTGGAGACAGATGCTAAGCTGATTTTTGGGATGTATAATCGGGGAAAAGTAGGCGGCGGCAGGAGCTGCTATAGACGGCGATTTGCCGCCGTTGACCGGCTACTTTTGACTGCCCTGACTCTGTGTTCATTTCTTTGACAACTGATAATCTAAAGCAATCTTCTAAAGTCTGTTCATCTGTTAGGAGACATGGCTTCAGTAATTCTGTCATCTTGGTCAGGATCAAACTCTGATCAGTCGTTTTTACCCTTCCTGGATGCAGCAGCAGATGTTGGTCAGGTTTCAGCAGATTGCTCCGCTTTCTCTTAACGACCTGTCCCACTTGGACATTTTTCTGTGTAAAACACATCGATCCAGAATCAGCAACAGGGATGTTAGTGAGGCAGATTTTTGTGTTTGTCCATTAAAGGACAGATGAGAAATGATGCAGCGTCTGGATTTGAATCTGGGAGTGACGTCACGACCCTAACAATCAAGGTTGATTTTTAACGCGAGTGCAAATTGAGACATCAATGCAATGGTGCAATGAGCAGAGTGCAAAAGATGCAGGAGTAAAAATGATTGTCAATATATGTGCATGTTGGAGGAGGGAATGGTACAAATGCACATACATGTAAGATAAGATAAGAAGACTTTATTGTCCAGTGGATAATAACACTGGAAATTTGCCTTTGGCAACTTGACAGTCAGCCCGCACATAAAACAGACACTAAATGCAATCAATAAATAATCACAACACAGTGTGACGAGTTCAGAGAATGCTGGATTAAATTAGCATTATATGCGGTGTTATGTACATGAGGTAGGCATTAGGGGTGTGATGATACATCAATCCATAGCGATATATCGATTAAATGATTAACGATCCAATTACATCTTTGCAAAATAAAAATATCGATCCATATCGTCATTTTAAGATGCACCTTTATTTTGAAATTCACAAGACGTGAGTCTATACTGATCTATTATTATTTTTGTATTTTATGCTATTATTATTTTTATTTTAAAAATGGTACAGTGCTGTTTTAGATTTAAATGTCATACCTGTAAGAAGGTAGGGATAAAATGGTCAAATCATATATTTTTTAGTTTTTTTGTGAGTTGATCACATAAATAATAGTTTTAGATGGGCAGATGATATCGCATCATATCCATTGTGAATTTAATTAAATCAAAATCGTACCTTAGCAGACTTTGTGATATCAGCAAATATCGTATCGTCATCCAAAACAAATCGATATAACATCGTATCGTGATAAAGCTGGTGATTAACAGTATATACAATATGAGGAGTATGGAAATGGAGAATAATGGATAAACAACTGATGAGTGGTAGCCAGTAAACCGGTGGCTGAATAGAGGCGGTCCAATTACATTGTTGTAAAATGAAAATATCGATCCATACTGTCAGTTTTAAGACGCACCTCTGTTTTGAAATTCACCAGACATGATACTATAATGAACAGGTAATCTATTATTGTTTTCTATTATTATAATTTTATTATTTTAAAAACAGCAGAGTGCTGTTTTAGATTGAAATGCCTGATACCTGTAAGAGTTTAGCTTATTTTGTCAAAATTAGATATCTATGCGGCACATTTTTGGCTTCAAAGTCAGATGTTTTATTCACCACCGTGTATTTTAACACTGAGAGTGGCTAACGTTTTTAGCCAGTTAGCCTAAACGTCCCTCATCTCGCCACCCGCAGGTCCTGTACGTCATCGAGGAGGACAAAGGCGACGGCTGGACGCGGGCGAGGAAGCAGAGCGGGGAGGAAGGCTACGTCCCCACCTCCTACGTAGAAATCACCATTGAGAAAAACAGCAAAGGTGCCGTCACCTACATCTGAAGCCTCTCTGTCTCCTGTCTCTCACTTCCTCCATCTTTGCCTTAAGCTCGGCGTAACGCCACAAGAGACGCTGCGCGGGGAAAACCACATCCAAACACATGCATGGACCTCTGCTCTGGTTTTTATCCCGTCTCTTTACCTCTGGGCCTTTTGCTTCCTCTGTTCAGTCGGCCCTGTGTCGGAGGCCTCTGGGACAAAATGGACCAACCTGTTGGTATTTTGTATTTGAGTAACTTCTGTCCCCTATGAGCTTAGTATCAATCACATTACGGTTCATGTTATATATTAGAACTTATTTTTTTTTGTTTTAAGTCAATCTTTTAATTATTCTTGTCTTTTTCTCTAAAGGAAGTAATCAAACTCCTGGATTTTAAGCTGTTTTTGTGTATTTTTTCTCTGTTTGTGTGTGTGTGTGTGTGTGTGTGCATACGTGCACTTTTTTGTTATCTGTGCCATCCTGCCAGTATAAGTGGATTCATGCTGCAGTAACGCGCTCTGAGGAGAATCAGGAGAAACCCCTTACATTGCAGTTCTGATGCAGTTTGCAAGAGTTCATTTCATGCAGTTTTTATTTTTATTTTTTTTTAAAGATGATCTCATAAGGAAGATAAAGAAAATGTAAGAAGACTTTTTCTGTTTTTCTTCCTGCCAACAACTCCCTCCAGAAACTAAGCTGTTTACGCCTTAAAAGCTTCATGGAAAATTGCATTTTTTCATTTTATTAAAAATGCAGAGTTTAATTCAGTTCAGGCTTTATTAAGCTTTAACCTGCCACTACTGATTTTAGCAAATGTATTCCTCTTTAAAGGTATATAGCCACGTTATATGATTAGAAAAGACCAAAAACCATTTGATCATGATAAAATAAGGTTTTATACACCAAGTCTCCATCTTGATAATGTTCTGATGGTCCTTTTTGTGGATAAAAATAGCCTCAGCACTGGGCGCAATTAGCAGATATAAACAGAGATGGCGCCATCTAGTGACAGTATCGCAGAACTACTATAATGCCGGTTTGCTTAATTAATAAATTAAAATTACCGAGCCTGACCTTCTGCAATGCCTCACAGTAAAGCAGCAGCTCGGCGTGATCGAAGACCAACCGTTATTAATTAAATAAAACGATCTACAGAAACTTTTAAGAGCCTCATATCAGAACGTTTACTCACGTCAGTCAACTCTGGTCACATTGGCAGGTTTAGCGTTCGCTCTGGTGAACATCAACGTTCAGACTGTATTCCCAGAGACATTCCAGTATTTTCCTTCTTGGAATCATATTTTTAGCACTTTTTATTCCACTAGATCTTGGACCTTTATTCTTATTTTCACTGGGAGATGCTAATAGCCGTTAGCCGCTTCCTTGTTTTAACCCCTGCTGCACATGCTCAGTACGTACTTCCGTTAAAATCGTAAATATACATGAGCGGTTTTATTTACCAACAAACTGAGCGAAAAACAAAGTATAAAACACCAAAACAACAACTAATATGTTGTACGCAACCAGAGTGAGCTACTGACATATAAATAAATAAAATAAAAAGTCAAATAATGTGGCTTTGCACCTTTAAGGACTACACAACCCAAAAAAATAGAGGACCAGTTTTTATCAGAGTATAACTTTAGGTCAGTTAAACATCTGTAGATATTAATCAGGTCAGCAGTAATAGAGGGTTGTTCATCAGCGTCGGCTGTTCTGGTGTTAATAAAAATTAACAGGTGAACTAAAGGGGCAACAAGGAGACGACCCAGAAACGGAAACGGTTCTGCAGGTGGAGGCCACAGACCTTTTTCCCTCCTCGCTTTTTGACTGATTTTCAGGACCCTACAGAGTTTGCACAGGCAGTCCAACCAAGTCAGGATGTCCCATCATTACGTATTATAGCCAGAAGGTTTGCTGTGTCGCCCAGCATGGAGGAGACTCCAGGCGGTTACTCTAGCAGAGCTGGACCGGGCCTTTGGAGGTCCGCTATCCTCTTGTAGGCCCAGTGCTCACTGCCCAGCACCATGGAGGTCCACCGGTACATCAGAACAAGATGTACCAGAATCGGTTCTGCAGGATCGGTTCTGCAGGGTCGGTCAGATCTATGGAGGGACACACAGACCTGCACTGCAAAAATGGAACGAAAAGTAAGTACAATCTTCTTGAAATGTGTGTATTAGTCCTTGATTTGAGCAGGTAAAAAGGATTATCTGCCAATGGAATAAGATTTTTGCACTTAAAAAAAGGAACGGCTCATCTCCATCATCTTATTTCAAGTGCAGTTTATCTAATTATCTTATTTAAGGGTTCAAAATATTCATTCCATTGGCAGATCATCTTATTTACCTGCTCAAATCAAGGACAAATGCACCCATTCCAAGAAAATTGTACTTACCTTTAGTTTCCTTTTTGCAGTGTGCACAGGATGAAGGACGCCATTCTGGCTGCCATCAGGCCCTGGTACCTTATGGCAATCAGTCCGTTAGCTTCAGCTGGGAAAAGTCTTTAGTTGGAAGCTGAGTTTTAGTAGATTACTTTTTAAAATCCCCAAAACGAACAAATTTGAGAGAAAAAGATGAAAAAGATTTTTTTTTTTTAACTGCTGCCTAACGTAGTTCCTAAATATTCCTTAATAAGTGAAAAAACGCCCCAGACAGAGTCTCTCCTGCAGAACATGATGTTTCTGAGTCTCGATGTGCAGTTCAGGTTCAGCTTGTCCAGCCTGACACACAAACATAATTTATTCATACGATTGGCATGAAGAAAACTGAACAAGAGGCTTTAACCTGGTGTTTTTGGTGGCAGGAAGAGAACCAACTATGACAATCTATTAAGATTTGCTTTTATGTTCATTGAATGAATTTTGCTGGATAATTTCAATAATTCAGAGGTTTTTTTTTTCCTGTGCAGCCAGCTGTGCGGCAGTCTGAGCCTGAAAGTCACCAGACTCACTGCCGTGTCCATCCAGGGAAAGCTGTGTCATCACTTTAGTGTAAAAGATAATTTTATCCCTTAACCTTCTGAGCAAAAACTCCAAACCCGAGCTTTTATCCATCGAGCTAAACAAATTCAAACATTTTAAAGATGACCCAGCGATTTATTTTATCCCAGTGTGCTGCAGGGGAAAAAAAAACTGACAATCCTTCTCTGAAAGTTTTATTTTTTTTCACTTTAAACTATTTTCTCTGTTCAGGTTTTCTGTGTTTTTGTTTTATTTCATAACGGTCTCTCTCCTCTTCGTGACTGCAGGTTCCTGAGGGCTGCAGAGTGGCCGGGCGATTTGATTGGCTGGTGGAGGGCTCACGCTGATTGCCGCTAATGATTGGTGGTGGTCGTGGGGGGGGAGTCTAAGAGACGGAGGGGAAGTAGAGAGATGAAGGGGGGGGGGTCTGCATGTTTCTGTGCTCATGTCTCCAGAATCAACAGGTTACATTAACGCCATCTTCATTTCCGTTAAAAAGCATCCTGATTGGCCCTCAGGTCACCTGAGTTCAGGGCAACAGGTGCAGGAGAGCTCTTCCTGACGGGGTGGTGACAGACGCAGGCATCTCCACTGCAAAAAGGGAACTAACAGTAAGTAAAATATTCTTGAAATTAGAGTATTTGCCCTTAATTTGAGCAGATAAATAAGATTATCTGCCAATGGAATGAGTATCTTGACCCGTAGAATATGATATTTAGATATTCTGCACTTGTTCCTGTCTTAAGTGCATAAATCTTACTCCACACTGCAAAAACCGACCTAAAAATAAGTAAAATGTTCTTAAAATTTGGGTTTTTCTCCTTGATTTGAGCAGGTAAATAAGATTGTCTGCCAATGGAATGAGTATTTTGACCCCTAAAATAAGATAATTAGACATCCTGCACTTGAAATAAGATGATGGAGATGAGTTGTTCCTATTTTTAGTGCAAAAATCTTATTCCATTGGCAGATTATTTTATTTACCTGCTCAAATCAAGGACAGATACACTAATTTTAAGAAAATTTTGCTTATTTTTAGTTGCGTTTTTGCAGTGCATCGGCAGCTCATCGAAACGTGCCTGCTCAAATCTAGGATAAATACTCATTTCAATAAAGTTTTACTACTTTTAGTTCCCTTTTTGCATCGTACGTTTCAGCCTTCGCTCCGACCCTCTTCTTAACGGATATTGAGCGAGCTGCGTTAAAGCTTCACATCCATTAATTATTTAAATCTGCAGGAAGAAACCAGTTCAGACCATCTGAGTCTTACCTTTAAACGGCTAGAAAAACCTCAGTTTGAGCAAAAACTGTGAGCAGACATCACGTCGTTCGCAATCCTAACTTTGTTAAATCTTTTAAAAACTCCTGCAGAGCAGAAGCTTATTTGATGGGTCTAGAATACGCAACGCATTTGGCTGTTTTTCTCCTGCTAAATATGGCCTGGGACTTTAGTTTGGTTAATAAGAGTCATCAGGCCCTATCCTCTTCCATCCGTTAATCAAAAAATGGTTTGAGGTTCTGGTTTGAACACGATTGGGATCTTTAACTGCGTCTTCTGATTTATTTCTGCTCCTGGAAGGGACGACACTCGTGAAAACCTTTTCTCTCTCTTTTATGGACGATGCCGATAATTGTCATGTTGGCGTCGTTTTTAAGATGAATGTCAATCAGAACTGAGAAGATATTCTTTTGAAATTGCTGCAAACTTGAACGCTCAGTTTTTGCGTGATTTCAGGGACGTTACAGATTAAGAGAAAGCAAATAAAAACTACGCTTTAAGAGGCGATATATTAAAAACGTATTTAGAGTTCTAGTGCAACCATGAAACAATGCAAAGGTCTCCCTGATTGGAATCGCTCCATCTTCATTGCACACCCAGTCACGGCCAATTAAATAACGAGATATTGCCTGACAGGCTGCTGCTTATTTAACTTTATTGTCATTTTCAGCACTACAAGCTGCACATTATCACCTTTGCATAATGACTTTAGCCGACTGCATGACATTAATGTAATTTATTAAGATCAGCACACATTTTTTAGCTTGAAGAAACACTTAAAATGAAAGCCTAATAAATAAATGGCGATGAATCGGGTCTGTAGTGGTTTGAAGGCTGGTCAGACCTGCAGTACCACCCGTTACGACAACAGGAAGATTTGCTCTACCTAAGCTTATATCTTATTTAGAGTAAAATCCCTGAACCTGCCACATTACTTCCCGTCTCCATGGAAGTTTTCATTTCCGACTCGGTCTGTCTGGATTTTCCACTAAGCAGAAATTACGAGGAAGTTATTGAGACGCGCTGCCAGCTGTCACTACCCCGTATTCATAGCATGTTTTGACCCAAATCTCTCCTCTGTTGCCGCGGGGCTAATTATTATTTAATTTCTGACCATTAAAGCTGCTTTTAGTTAATCCTAGCAGCTCCCTGGACTTCCTGTGGGCGTTTCCAGTGTTTTCTGCCACTAACAGCTCCATCTCACTCCTGTAATCATCTGTGCTCTGTTGGTGATGTCTGCCTGCCTGAGCCACTCTGCTTCCTCATGCCTGCCTCCATCCTCACCAAACCGCATGTCTGTGGCGTCGTGTCATCCAGGTGAATGTCTGGCTGCGTGTTGCTCCCATGAAGCATGATTTCTGTGTGACGTCTCTCAGAGGCCAGTAGACAGACAGCAGGACTCTCAGGTGGAAACGCCGCCCCTCCTCTTCCTCCCCCCTCCTCTTCCTCTCTTTCCCTCCTCGGATGTTATTCCTGCGGTCGACCAGCAGATGGGAGCCTTCCTTCGCCGAAGCACCACCCAGCTCCAGCTGGACTGGGCCAGAACCAAAAACAGGAGCCGGAGACCCTGCCTTAAACTGTGTTCTTTCATTTGTTTTTATACGCTTGAGGGATTTTTTTTTTTTTTTTTTTACACATTTTGCTGTGACGTCCAACTACATCTCCCATCAGCCACCTTGGGTGCAGCCTTCGCCTCCCTAGAGACGTTCCGTTTCACGTAATCAGCCGTGTTTGTGAATGTGACGACGCACACGCATGTGGCAGCATCATGTATGGAATGCCAAGCGGGCCAAAAATGTCCTGCCGTGCATATATGGCTGCGTTACATGTGTTAGTTTTTAATCCACTGAATGATTTGTACATATATTAAAAAAAAGGTCTGTGTCACGCTGAATGTTCTGTTTGAGTTGAAGAGATGCACTTTTGCCCTGAAACAGCGTTTGAACCGGACTAAATGGGAGACGAATGAAGGAGCGACGGCCTGTGAGACGTGTGAATTTTTCTGAATGACCACTAAAAACAAAACAATAAATAAATTAGACCTGTTTTGTACTCTTTTTGTTATTCAAAGCAATTACTTTACTTTTGCATGACTTTTTTTTTTTTTTTTTTTTTTTTTAGATTTTTAATCCATTTATCTCTCTGCTGATCGTTGTAAGACGGTCTGTCTGAAACGCCGATGAACACTAGAACCTAAACATTCAGCCTCTTGAGGAATGATGTGTAACCAGCAGCCGGCCGTGCTTTTGTTTCTGTTTCTCTGACGAAGCTGTGAAATGTGCAGTATGATGCTGTAGGTGTTGTTACTGCGACGTCCTCCTCGCCTTTGTATGTCTGACAATTCTGCAGCTGTAAGACTTTTACATATCAGGACTGGGATATTTGTACCCTCTTCCTGGAATAAATCTGCTTCCCTGTTGCCTTTATGCAAGTTTTAACCTTAAAACATCTCCGTAAACATTAAACTCCTTTAAGCAAATTAGTCTGAAAATTATTTTTACATATTTTTTTTCTTTTTCCTGACCTCGGGTTTGGGTTGATTCGACTGCACAAATGGTGCAAATGAAAGATTTCATGTCCTGCAGCCCGATGGATTAAATTAATGGATCGTTTTTGCAACTTCAGTTTTTTTTTTGTTTAACTTAGGCCCAGAATTATTGGTCTGGTTTGGACTTCAATTTATTAATCAAGACGTTTGTTTGTAATAGTAAATGAAGATAAGATGTAAGAAATTAGTTTTTGCAAAAAATACCCTTTTTAATTATTTGTAGAATAAAATATTTAATTTTTGTGCAGCTTTTTGCATGTTTCCACAGATATTCACTGGAAAAGTAACTAAGTCAGTGAAAATTTCTTAAAATGAGTATTTGTCCTTGATTTGAGCAGGTAAATAAGATTATCTACCAATGGAACGAGTATTTTGACCCCTAAATAACAGGTTTCCTGCGGATCCTTAAAAAGTCTTAAAAGGAATTGAATTCTATAATATAAAACTAAGGCCTTAATTGGCATTAAAATGTCTTAAATCAGTCTTTCTTAGGTCTTAAAATTGTTACCAGGTCATAAATAGGATTTTATTTTTGTAATCCTTACCAAACAGTAAAATAATTAACACTATTATATATTTTTTAAATTTACAGAATGGCTCAATGTAACCATTATTGGTTCCGTCCCGATAGCAGAACCAATAAAAACTGTTGCGGCCGGACCATAGCTGTGAAAAAGAGTTGCCACTGATTATGTTGTGTTTTTTTAAAACACAACATATAGTTTATTTTAGTAGGGAACAAAACAAAGTTTGTGAATTCAGTTCAGTAGTTGTTAAAAATATATCTGTAATTTGTGTGTTTTAGCTTTCTTCCTATATGGAATGTTTTTCAAATTTTTTAAACATGTCTACTGGGCCAGAAAGTAATGGTTTATGTTAAAATAAACATTTGGGTGAAGTTGTCGCAACCAGGTTTATCTTGTTTATCGTGAAGTTGGTCTTAACTTTTTATTTCAAGTGGCATTAAAAAGTCTTAAAAAGTCTTGAATTTAACTTGCCTTATGCTGTAGGAACCCTGAAATAAGATAGTTTGATGTAGTGCACTTGAAATAAATTGGAGACAAGTTGTTCCTGTTTTAAGAGCAAAAATCTTATTCAATTTGCAGATAATTTAAAATTCAAATCATGGACAAATGCAGTCATTTCAAGAAAACTTTACTTTTAGTTCCTTTTGCAGTGTTCTGATGATCCACAGGCTCTTTTTCAGACCGTGGTCTGAAAAAAAAAACTATTTATCACATTCCAACGTCACTTTAACCCTGAATCTGCTTTGGGCGTGAACAGTTTTGGGCTTAATTGTAAATGTTTTCTAACTTTCATTTTTCTTTTAAAACTACAAAAAGCATTTGCATCCACAGTTGACTTTTGTCTCTCTCTGGACTCCTGCTGGCGCTTGAATGTTTCATAAAAAGGATTCCTGGCATGGACGTCAAACGAACGCTCAGGTTGCAAAGATGTCCAGGTTTCAGTGGTGTGAAATTAAAAAAATTTAAATAAAAAAGCAGTAAAAGTTTCACCTGAGAAGCTGAAAGAAGAGGATGCTTTAGCGTTGAACCTTTTGCTCCAGTAAGTAAACGGACGCAGGTAGAAGGTGTTAGCAGGGTAGAAATGTGTAAATCTGTGTTATAACCACGGCAGCACTTCGTTCTCATTGTTCTTGTTCTGCACATTTTTTTTATTATTTACTTTGAATGTAGACAAATACTTTGAACTTAATACTTCTTTTCCTCGTTGAAAATGTTGCTCTAATAAAATAAGCACCAGACAAAAATGAGTTTTTGTTTCTGTGAAAGCAGGAAAGACGTTCAGCCGACGCTCAGATCGTAAACCGTATTTATTGCATTTTATGACAGATGTTCATATTAATATAAACATTAAAATTCCAACTTTTTTACAGCTAGTTTTCGCAAAAATATTTACAGTCTAATATGCTTTAAATATGTACAACTTTGTCACTTAATGCGTTTTAGTGATTTTTCTTTAGTGAATTAAATAAAAAAATCTTCATAGAGTTAAAAAACAAACCTGCAGGAACCTGAATGGTTACAGATTTTTATAAAAACAGCTGACAGAGAAGACTTTTCTGTTTCATCATCTCATCTTTTTCTGCTGAGTTTTAATCACACACCTCATTTAAAGAAGAAAAACATCTTTCTGTCATGAACTGAAACTTTTGCCGTTGTTCTTTTCCTCTTCTTGTGGATTTGTAATTTCTTAGAACTGAGCCGACAGTTAAACCCTCTGAAGAAAAAGGGTCTTATTTTTAGATCCCTTGTTTTATAGGTTTGTATTTATCATGATGCCGATGCGCTACATATTAAAACGTTTAGCACGCTCAGCTGTAGGCATGCAGGTCAGTTTTTAGATTAAAAAAATAAAGTGGACAAAGAGTTTCTGTGCAGGAAACGGGTTAACCCAAATATTAGCTCTGTGAAAGTGGTGGAATATAATATAATAATCTTTGTCATTGCAACATACGTTCCCTTGAAACGTGTCCTCTGCATTTAACCCGTCTGCCAGTGAACTGCGGCGCCCGGGGAGCATTCTGGGGCTAAGGGTGTTGCTCAGGGGCTCCAGGGTAGCAGTCTATGGGATTTAACCTGGGAAACTAAATAATAATGATCCAAATTTCTGATATACTTTTTTTAATGCAGCAAATTTTTGCTTGTAATCATGGAAAATTATTATTTTCCCCCTCAAATTTACAACTATTCGCCATCAGAAAACACCCAAGTATTTAGAGCCTCTGGCTCTAAGCCACCACTCCCTATATAGACAATTTAGCAGGTAAATTGGAAAATTAAGACCCAGAATGAAACTTAATTGCCTTTTTTATTTTTTATTACTGCACTACAGATATTTACTAAAAGTAAATGAGGTCCACTGGAAATGCTGATTTTTGACGCGCCAGCGCGCCGTCCGTCCTCATACAGTTAATGTTTGTGTGACAGTATCAACCTAACAGGTTTATTTTTCCACTAAGCAACTTTTGCACCTAAGGAATCATCTCAGAAAGCTCAAACTGCTGCACTAAACTACATTTTACTCATAATTCTGATAAGAAATGGGAGTTTGTTTTCAAAGGGACGTTATTCTGCCGTTCTGATCCAAACTTTTCAGCGGGAAAAGTTCAGCATTCTCCGTTTTTCTGGGTTTTTTTTGCTATCTCTGGTCCGGTCGTGTCTATCTCTGCGGTCTTTTCTGAAGATGCTATCAGTCTCTGGCTCAGCGTGTTGCTCTGCAACAAATCCTCATTGTTTTAGTATTAAACATTTTTTTCCCCCCGTCTTTATCAGTTGTATGCCGCACAGACTACTTAAAGTTGCTGTGGTAAATATTTAATACTGGGTTATAGAAATAAAACTGACCTGATTACAGCGACGGAAATCAACAAATAGAGGCCGACTCTTTTTTTTGAGCTGTTTGTGGCTCAGTGGTTGAGCTGTTCTCCCTTAGCTGTAAAAGCAGGAATTTTTCCTATTCTCTAAATCTATTTAACAGCTACCGCTTGTTTCAGTAGGTTCTGTGGCTGCAGGACGGTTGCTGATCTGCTCAGCTGACTTGTCACTTTGCTGCATGTTGCTGCGAGTCCCACGTTGTGCAGAGTGGGTCAGATCACGGCTTGTGTTTTGGTCGTGGGCTCCAGCTTCCTGGACAGCGCCGTGAGGATGAGGTTGAACTTGTTGTAGCGGTCCGATTGGTTGACGGCTGCTCCGCGGCTCCCCCACAGCAGCCGCAGCTGGAAGTCTGTTTTGAAAACCTCCAGCAGATCTTCGTCACACTGGAACCCTGAAGAAACACGGAAACGTTTGAGTGAGACAGGAAGAAAAAAACTAACAAAAGGAGAGTAAAAACTGAGCTTGTTTAGGGTTTCCCCCCCTTTACCTTCCAGGACCTGCTCCGCGTTGGACGTGTAGTTCCGCGCGTTGTGGGCGACGTCGCGTGCGGCCTCCAGGTGGCGCAGCATGATGTCGCATCCCTGGTCGCTGATCTCCCAGAGCTCCACGCCTTCGGGCTTTGTTGACGGCCGCTCCATCAGGGTGAGCAGAGGCAGGAGGAGAGGGACGCAGACCACCGAAGGGGAGGAGGCTGGAAGAGGGTCCAGACTGGCTTAGATCATAGAAATGCACCGAGAAAACCAGATTTTTCGGAACACTACAGTCAAAAAGTGCGTCACAAGTCGTACCGGACTATGAGTCGCATTTATTTATACATTTATTTCACACAATCCAAGACATGAAAACTGAACATTTAATCTGGTAAGGCAACTTATTCAGTGGCACAGCTGCATCCACAACCGGCTGAATAATATGAAACATATCTAGGAGGTTGAATTTAGCACAACAAGCCACCACTCCAACCAGGAAAGTTCTCGTTAGCGCATTTCGGTCTAATTACGCCGAAATTAGACCGTGAGCATATTGGTGCTACATGCTAAGCTAACAGTACGGCACAGGTGGATCAGAGAAGTTGTAAACTGCCCAGACAACAGAGCTGTAAGCTAGCGCTAGCTGCTATTAGCTTCACAGACTAATATCAGGTTCTGTCGCGGTCTGAATTCTTCTGGCTGCTCCAAACAACGCTCTGCTGCATGAATGCAGACTGAAACAACATATGTACGTCTGTTCAGTCTTTGTTGTCTATAAGTTAATGTTTTAATACATTTTTAAGTGGTTCAAGGGCAGCATCATCACAAGCCTAGAGCGCCCTCCTGTGGCTATATACGGTAATGTTTACTACTTGGTTCATGTTGTTCAGTATGATTCACCATTTAAAATTTAAATATATGTCGCAGGATCGGCCAAGCTATGAAAACAAAGTGCAACGTATAGTCCGAAGAATACGTTACCTCACAACTAATACTTGAACCCATATTTACTAGTTGTGAAGTAATGTATGTAGAGTTGCCTTGAGTTTATTTTTTTCTGTTACCTTCGCCTTCATACAGACTCTTGTAGAAAGGCTTGAGAATTTTCTCGTAGCTGATGGCGGTCTGCGTGTGGTTCCTTCGTAGAGTCGTCCAGGTTTCCTCCAAGCGGCTGATCTGGAGGAACAACAACAAACAGTAACTCAGAATGAGGCTGTAAATGATTCATAGAGGCAAACAAATTAGTCGCCCTACCGACTGACAGATGCAATAAAAGTCTTGTCTTAAAATTAGAAACTTTTTACTGTAGCAGCAGAACCTTTCACCGGATAATGCAAAGAAATCCAAACCTTTAATCTGATTACATTTCCCCAAGAGGTTAGAGAAATATTTGTTCTAAACACAAACCCAGATAGCAGAATTATATTTTTTAAACCTCTGTGCTGAAACAGCAGTTTGTCTTCTCTAACATTAAGGTTGGAACATAAAGAAGTCAGGGGTCTGCAACCCATGGCTCCCTAGACCCTCCACTGTGACTCTTAATACCTTTGTCCAAAAAAGCTTAAGAATTAAGGCATGTTTTAAAATGTAAAAGGTATTAAGATAAAAAAATGCTTTTTTTCACTGCATTTTCAGGCAACATATGAATAAGATTTCCACAAAGAATGACACTAATAGTGTAAGGAATATTCTTATATATATGTGCTTTTCGGGTGTCATTCTCTATCAAAATTGAGGAAACTGTAGTAAAGCTTAAAGCAAAAATATAATTGTTCTTTTATTTAAAAATCAAAACAAGTTTTCTTTGGTGGCCATTATAAAAACTGCTATAGCTAGTTGGTTTAGCTGAAACTAATGGCCCTCAGAGCTGCAAAGGTTGCAGGTCCCTGATCTCGTTAGGAGACTACCATACCGAAACCACTTTATTCCTAAAGCCTAACAAAAGACAGTAGACTAATGTGCAGCACAAATGTGAGAGAACAGGAATAAAACAACAGCTATAAGTTGATACGTGGGAGCTGAGAAACATTTTAAATAGCAGAGGTAAAAAGAAAGGGTAAAAAATTAAGACAGGGATGCTAAACCTCTTTGGATTAAAAGCCAACCACCTCCAGCGTTGACATGTGAGACAAGTTTTAGGCTCCAGTTTTACATTTAAATTAGCGTTGCTGGATTTCTTCTTTTGTTTTCTTACACTATTTGGATCATGGAGGAAAGAATTTCTGGTATTGTGTTTCTATTTTATTTGACCTTGTGTTTTGCATCTTTATCTCTTTTGAAAGACCCACCAATGACCCGATTTTACTTTACAGGTGAAGCACAAGAGATTTCCTTTTGAAAAGCTTCTGGTAGAAGACTTCCTGATGCTATAAATTCTAACAAGGTTCCGACGGACACTGGCAGAGAAAGGGGCCCACTGAATCACAGACCCTCCACCATGCTTAAAGCTATAGGGTTGGCGATTTTTCCGGAAGTCTCCCCCCAAGTCCCTTTTTGAATTAACTGAGCATGCGCAACACCGTCTTACCAGCTCTTCCCCTCCTCAGGGGATTCGTCTGAGAAAAATCTCCTAAATCCACTCTGGTCTTATTTCTTTCTACTGATTCCTTCCTCCTCTTCTCATAAACATGAACACGGATTCGCTTCTTGTGACTCTCAGCCAGTGTTGGGTAAGTTACTTTAAAAATGTAATCCGTTACAGTTACAAGTTACTTTGTTTAAAATGTAATTGTAGTGTAACTTTTTCGATTACTTTTAAAAAGTAATGTAACTAATTACTTTTGATTACTTTTTGATTACTTTGTTTTAATGAGTATTGACCCATGTTCAACATTTAATTTTTGAGAACTGAATGTGAACCTTAAAAAAGCGGAATTTCCTGTATATCCAATCAGTAGTTTAAGGACAAGAGTCAGCAAATGCAAATTCTGCCCTGTAAAACAATGACAGCACAATTGTTGCTGTATGATCTGAAGCCCAATTTGGAGCTTTTAAACAGCCTTTGAAAAACTTTGATAATTTGCTGCTGTAATATTATAGATTTTTTTAGAATAAAAAGCTAGCAGACGTGCATAATTAAAAATAACAGAAATACAATTATAGAGCATTCAGTATTGTAAGAAAGCCCACACTGTTTCTGGATAAATACATTATTGTATGAGTTAAGTTCTGTTCCGTTTTCTGCCTTTTTCGTTGTAAAACGGAAATGTCCCATGCTCCTGAATGCACCATAGCTTTCCGACGCTCACGAACGCAACACTGTGAACGCTGAGCTGTCTGTGGACGCGCGTTTGATTTTCCGCTTAAGACAAAGTTTTGCAGTTTCACAACACACGTCGGCTCTCACTGTTTATTGTTGTGGGTGAATAACAAGAGGTGGCTGTCAACAAGCTTGAAGGCTGTCATTTTTGATGCGCTGCTTGAGCTGAAATAAAACCGTGAAACGTTTGCTCGCTTGCTGTTCTTTCAGAAGGCTCAGGACAGGATGGATCATCAGAGTGATAGAGACAAGGAGCCGTAGCGGGACACGGCGATACAGGGCGCAAAGCGCAAAGGTTTTTCTTTATATTTTGAAAAAAATGTAACTAAATTTGTAATTCTTAATATTTTCGGAAGTAACTGTAACAGAATTACATATTTTCTCACTGTAACTGTAACGAATTACAGTTACTCTTTTTTTGTAATTAAATTACGTAACGTCGTTACATGTAATCCGTTACTCCCCAACACTGCTCTCAGCCATGTTCAAAGTTTACGGTGAGAGCAGCGGAGATACAATGGATGGCTAACACCGAAGCTAACCTAGCCGCTAAACTAACCGGATATATGAACACTAGAAAGTGCACATGCGCTGCCAGCAAGCGGAAACTCAGAAGGAAGGAGCACACACAACCAATCTCTGCTCTTCGGACCGAACGGCAAAGATTGGTCAGAGTTTTTACAGGCCTACAATAGTTTTTTAACCTTCTTTTTGTAAAAACATAATGTATTTACTACTTTCAGGATGGAAGGACGTACAAAGTCAGTGTCGTCTGACCAAAGCTCACAGTTAAACTGTTATTTATACCCCTGGTAAACTGGAAGTAGTGGTTTAATACCAAGAAGTTCCTAAAAACTCGGATCACCTTGAAGAATTAAAGCGTCAGATTACAAAATGTCTAACTTTATCGCACCAATCATTGTGCAACCGTTGTTTTAGTTAATTCTTTTTAATGCGGGATAGTTTACATTTAGATTTTCTAAATAAATCAGATGGTTCCCGCTTCTGTTCCAGCGCAGGACGGCTAGTAAATGTGGCTGACGTCCATGAAAAAAGGATTTATTTAATATAGATGACGTTTAACGGGTTGTTGTTTTTCTTTTAGTTTGGGTGAAAATTCTTTCAGCCTCTGTCCAGATTGTGTCCGAGTTACCTGCTGCATGTCCAGAGCCTTCATGAGGGCGGCGAACGCGAACAGATCGCCCACCGCGTCCTTCAGCTCCATCGCCACGAGGATGATGCGATTCAAGGTGGACGCTCGCTCCTCCACGGTGCCCGTGCATCCCAGGATGTCCACGGCGACGCCTATGGCCATGGTGTGGTGCCTGGGCGTAGGATGGAGACAATGATTACCAACGCAAGCAGGAAGCAGGCGTCAGATTTGATGTGAGATGGCCTAAGTTGTGTTAATTTTAGCATTTCTGCAGGAAGATAATCTGCTTTAAAACCCCTGCATTTAAAGAAAGGAGGTGAATGCACTGCAAAAACGGAAATAAAAATAACTTTAATTTTCATGAAATGAGTGTATCTGTTCTTGATTTGAGCAGGTAAATAAGATGATTTGCCAATGGAATAAGATTTTTGCACTTAAAATAGGAACAACTCATTATATCTAATTATCTTATTTTAGGGGTCAAAATACTAATTTCATTGGCAGATCATCTTATTTACCCGCTCAAATCAAGAACAAATGCACTAATTTCAAGGGATTTTTACTTATTTTTAGTTCTGTTTTTGCAGTGTACTCGATCTCCAGCACTGCAGCGCTCATCGTAGAGGCTGTTTGCTGCCTGCGGTGCGTACCTTTCCATCAGGTCCAGCCTCAGCTGCCGGCCGTGGGGCAGCGTCACCAGCTCCAGACCGGACGAAACGCCCATCCGACCTTTGAGCTGCGGAGTCACGCCGAGGATCCTCGCCACCTGAGCGGCAACAAAAGTTTCACAGGCGGCTGTTAAAACGGCTGAAGGTTTATGCCTCGGCGTGAGTCGATAAGGCGGTAACGTTGTCTTTGTTCTTCTCTGAAACAGCAGCAGGAACCTGCAGAAGACGACCCGTGCGGCCGCTTTCTATCGTAACACGGCTGATTGTCGGTGAATGTTGGTGAAGAGGGTCGTGTTAAGTGGCGTTTTACCTTTTTCTCACTTTTCTGCTACAGTTAATCCCCAAACCCATTTATACCCCTGACAGATTTTGTGCTTATAAAACATATTCCCTCAAACTGGAAGTGATGTTAACATCTCGGGGTTTCCCACACTGCAAAAAGGGAACTAAAAATAAGTAAAAAATGTCTTGAAATTAGTGTATT